>NW_010330905.1:0-4522 GCF_000700745.2 Antrostomus carolinensis
TATCATTATTATTTTAATTTTTATTTTATTTAATTACTAAATTGTTCGTATCTCAACCTATGAGTCTCCTTACCCTTGCCCCCTCAATTCTCTCCTCTATCCCCTGAGGGGGTAGAGTGAGAGAACAGCTGTGTTTGGCTGCTAGTCAAGTGCCAGCCAAGTGAAACCATCACAGAACACTTATTTCAAGTACCATGAAATCAATGGGTGGGTGGGTGCTACAACTTTATTATTTTTCCAAATTAAGAAAGGGAAAAATGCTGGAGGACAAAAAAGACAAAAATATTTCTGTCAAGAATGCAGAAGGAGAAGGTGAAAGGCACTATAACCAGGGACTTTTCCTTCCAGTTCTAATATTGAAAGAAAGTTAAAAGACCTTATTACAGGACAAGGAGACTGAGAAAGACTATAACAAGAAAAGATTATTGTGAGTGCATAGCAAGCTGGATAAATAATTGATAATAAAAAGCAGGCTGTATCTCTCCAAGAGTTGTTTCTCACACGCTGTCTTTGACTCGGTAAATCTATTAGTTCTTTCATTTCTTTATTAAATGATATTTTTTTTTACTGTTTAAGAAAAAAATAGCTGAATGTAGGAAGGTAGGAACTAGTTGTCTTTCTTTAAGCCAAAAATTTTCTTGAAAACAACAACAAAAACATTGCCTCTGAGAAGCCTTTAAAAGAAACATCAATGACCTTTTGCAAAAGCGCGGTTAGAGTAGGATTCCACAGGAACAATGTAATAGCTGATGATTAAGGTAGTTACCACTAAATATGTATCATTTTTGCAAAACAAAAATACATTCCATGTCCCCTCTGATACAGCAGAACATTTCTGCAAATCAAGTATGAAAGCAAAGCTGTCAAAATAAATGCAATGTTGTGTTCCAGGTGCACATCTCTGAATTTACAGCTTAAGCAGAGAGTCCACAGTCTAAATGAGATGCTGGAGTTTTTAGCTCTCTGAAGAATGCAATCATTGTGCCACTGATACCAAAGCTGCCCAATTGCCCTTGGAAAATGCACTCCTTGCAAAAGATACTCAGTTGCTTCAAGTTCTGTGCAAATGAAACAGGGAACAACCAAAAGATACCATCAAGAAGCTTGGGAAGGCTTGGGGGACCCATACATTGTGGCCATCCACAGTGTTTCTTGCTTGGGTGATGTAATATTTCCCCAGTTTTGTATTATAATTTTTAAATCTGTTTTTGTTTGGGTTTTTGTTGATTTGTTTTATTTCCTTTCCCACCAGGCTTGAGTACACAGGGCTGAGGAGAAACTGAGAAGTACATTCATCAGCTGGTTCCTGCGGATTTGGTGCAAATTTTTTGTGAATCAACAGGTTCATAGGCAGACTGCGGCCTACCCCTTACCGGGGGGGATGACTTCCTAAAGAGAAGAGGAACAGGTGATCTTCAGTATCTCTGCTAATCTTAATTTCCTCCATCTACTGGAAGGGTATTTTCATGGGACAGAATAACCTAGTCTGGTTTATTAAGTCCTTCACAACATTTAAAGTTCACATCCTCTTACAGAGTAGAATTGATTGTATTGTTATATTAGTGGTTTTGAGGAATAATGCTATCAAGTTTGGTAGGCTTACAGCTCAAAGAGACTGCAGTGGACAAGACAATCAGTTCCTCCATGAGTAGTATTCTGATTTAAATTATTCAGTTTGACAACAATTTAGGCTGCTGCTGTGCTGAGTCCTCTAATCAATACTGTCTCGCTGCTCTCTTTATCTACTCCCATCTGCTATTTTCATCTTTTGCTCTTAGTTTTCCACTTGGATTGCAAAGTCCTTGAATCACGATCATTGCTTTGTTCTTTCTTTGTAAAGTGCCTAGAGCAATTGCGTCCTGGTCTGTAACTAGTGTGCCCAAATGTTGCAATAAAATAAATATGTCGCAGTTACTACTGATGCTGCAGTTGTTATTTTGTCCATGACCATATAGGTGATAAATGAACAACAGTAAAGTCGTAAATTTTCCTTTTTATCACACAATGCATCCCACACATCTGCAGAAGCTAGTGTCCCTGCCACAGCCATAACTGTTGGAGAGACCCTGCCACTGGGCAGAAGGGCAGTTCAAGTTTAACTGAGCCTGTGGAGCTCCTATTGAGGCTGTCAGAAAGCTTTTTGGTAATGAGATGTTGGCAAAGATAATCCTTGATAAGGTTAAATATTCATTAAAGGCATGCTAACAAAAACAACTATCCTTCATTCATTGCAATTTTGCTCCATTCTAAAGCAAGACAAATACAGCCTAGGAAGCCAGAGACAAAAATGACAGTTATGAACTAAAACACTGTGCCACCAGCCCTTTTGCTTCTACCAAAGGAAGATTTCACCAAAGTCCCTCTATCTATGCAAGTATTCTCTCAGCTCTATGAACTCTATTTATTAGGCAATGGTATAATATCTTTTTCTGATTCATTAGTAGAAGGCATTTAAGATTAGTATATTTGCCTACATATTATGAAGCAAAATTTAATCAAATTGAATTAGTGAAATGATTGTACATACCATGACACTCATCTCTGCACATGCACTCTGTAACAAAATCTTTAGAAATGTTCCTAAGCTTCTACAGTATCAAAATGACTAAGTGCCACATGTCAGCTGGGTCGTCCTATCTGACCCAAATCTAACCAAGCTCCCATCCTCATCAGCATCTATCCCCTTCCTTTCCAGGCTGGCCTGGTGTTGTGTGTTTATTTTCTCTGCTTCAACAAAGAGCAGCAGGAGGTTCTGGATGTACTAGCTATGGAAGCTAACAGCAGTTGCGGCCCCTAATGGTGGGGTGGGAAACATAATGGGACTTCCCTAGAAAAGTAAGGGGAAGGAGCCTCACCTTTTGCACCATCTCAAACTGAGCCTTTCATGTTTGGTACAGTCCTGCAGAGATCTGCCCCGGCCTCTCCTCACTGCCAAGGCAATATCTGGGGTGGATGGAGGGTGAGTAGTAAGATTATTCTTGTGAGGTTGTCAACAGTTTATTGGCAATTTTGTACTGACAAACACCTTGATGAGCCAAAGCAGCCTTCCTGGCTCACTTCAAAAATAACATCAAACAGTCACTCTGTCAGTCATCAAATAATGAGGTCAGGTAAATTAGGGAGGCCGGAAAAGGGGGATATAGCCAGGAAAGAAAGAAAGACCTTGCTAATTATCTACACCTCCCCAAACCCCCTTGTCCCTTGTTCACAAAATTAATAACCTGGAGACATCTGTTGTTGTTCTAGTATCATTTTGGGGTGTTAGTAACTTACTGTAAGGATCATTATGGCCAAGGCATAGTCTGGAAGAATAACTGCTTCACTATATGGATGTTTTTCACCTCTTTTCCATATATATAACTGAAAGCTAAGGTAAATGTTGGTCAGCACCTATACCCTTTGAGATATTACACATTCAAGATCCGTGCTTCTGTTAGCAAGAGTGGGTACACTTGTGTGTTCCTATATTTTAAGGCCCCTTAGGAGAAGCACAGTGTGTCCTCTATTCCCTAAGGAAATCCAGACAAGGTCCTTTATATAGGAAGCTCTTTTATTCATTATAAAATGTACAAAGGTTACTAAATATATCAAAATTAGTTCTTTTCTCTCTAATATAAAAGTAATTACTTCTTCATGCAGCAAAAGTCCAGTGGTTTTGTCAGTGGAGTCATGTCAGTCCCTTATTGCCAAGTTAAAGCCCACTGGTGAGTTAATGATGCATTTGGGGGTTTGATACTCTAGTGACAGAAGGAACTGTAATGAATCTCACCGAACTTCACTTCAGGGCATGAACCTGATATTCAATGGGTTGGAAAAAGTCACCTTCAAGGCTGTCAAACTATGACACTACATTTTATTCCTTCTGATGCCGTACACTGTTTTATTTTTCTTACCTGAACTATTCAAGATGCAGTTTCACTTCAGATTGTATCACTGAAGTGTAGCAGTCTATCAAAAGCTGAACAACCAACATGTGTAGCACTAATTGTTTCCAGATTCTAGCTCAGAATATTAGTCTAAAAATATTCCTGTAATAGAGGGGTCTTTAATGGACTAAACATGGCCATGCAATAGATTACAAAATGCCATTTTTATTAGCTATATTGCAACTGCAGAAAGATTTAGGGGAAGCCAAGGAATATACCTCATTCTTTGATTCAGGCTGGTCAGTCTTATTTGTGGCTTCCTGGAACAAGTTTAGAAGCAATGAAAGAAACTGCATTATTTCTCTGTACCCTGCCTTTAAGCTACAGAATGCAATTTCAGGATGTATTGGCACAAACGTGTTTTTATTGGTTCCTGTAAGCTATAATGTATCCAAGATATGACTGCAGCAATCTGAAAAACAATTAGCATCTGTAAAGCAGTCTGAGACCATGAGATTACTTCACAAAATGAAGATTTAACATGCAGTTTCCCCAGAAATTAGTTGTGTTTGGGTCTGGATATTCTGTTCTTTTCTTCCTTTATTGATCCCTTCAAGCAGAAGGAAACGGTGAGTTATCCGATTAAAATGTGTGCA
>NW_010330905.1:4556-76898 GCF_000700745.2 Antrostomus carolinensis
ATTTGATCATGGAAGTACATTCAGCTGGGTGTTGGTCAGAGCTTCTGGGTGATTTTAATAGCTGGTTAAATAATTTAAGAAAGATCCAAGGTAATGCAAAAGCAAGAACTCACAGTGCCATTTTTTAAACAGATGGCAAAGTTTAAATGATAAAAGAAGTAAATAGTTGTCTAGTTTGTAGAAGTGCCATAGCATACATACTCCAGGGAATATAGGTTTGTTTTTTTTTTTTTACAAAGATGGAGTTATTTTTATTTGTGAAATGCTTACTGAAGTGTAATAGATTCCATTGAAATATTTCACTAACTAGCAAGTCAAGTTTAGCTGGTGATGTGCTTACAAAGGTTCTGGAAGCATAGGCAAACACCTCAACACTAACTATTCAACCTAAAACAAATCTGGAAGCTGTTTAATTCTCCTAGTTTGTTTTGATCCAGAGAAGGTAACACAGTCTGCAAAAGGCTTTTTATATGCTTATTTGTATATTTGCTAGTGCATTTGCCAAATGGTGGCAAATGCAAAAACTCTGTTATTTTTAATTTGCAGGCTCATGACAGGAAAAATATTGAAAGGGAAACGTAAGTGAAACTACCCAGCATGTCTTGATGGGATAAAATTTCAACTCAACATTATTTCAAAACAGATTTAGAAATTGTTGTATATTTCTCTGAAAACGGAGCAAGTTTATAATCTTTTTCACATTCATTTTACAGTGAAACCAATATGGGGTGGGAGGTTATTGTTGTTATAATGTGCACACAGCAGATTGCAATCAGAATTCAATCCCATTGCACATGACGCAGATTTTGCTCCGTTTCTTGCGGGCACAGTGAGAGCAGTCCCGAGAGGCATTTTGCCTTCTAGTGGTACTTAGTATAGAATACTTCTCTATAGGTGAAACGTGGGAACAACTCAGCTGTTTCTGTATTCTGAGCAGGAAAAGAAACATTTTATCTCTTTTGGAATGAAGATAGGGCATGGTGGATTATTAACAGCACACATCAAATTCTTCCCCTGACAGTACCAAATGCAAGACATGCGTGAAAAAGTACCACACTTTCAGACATTTTGGAGTACTCAAAATCCCCTGTCCCTGCCTCTATGAATGCACTGTTATTTTGTTGAATGAGTACAAAGACTTATGGCTCACATACTGCTTAATGGCCTCTATAGGATATGCTATTTCAAGGACACATAACGCTTTTTGAATTAGAGGTTAGAATTCTTCACATACCTCTTCGGTACCGGGCTTAATTCTTCACTGTTTGTCAACAATCGGTCTCCAAGTCCTCCCACTGTTGATCTAAATACTCCCAGAGTGTCCATAAAGCCACAGGCAGACATTCATTTTCCAAACCGCTTGCCAGCTGAAAACATTACTGCTTCTTTGCTGCTTGTCTCTGACCTCTGTCAGAGGTTATCCTCACAGCATTGCCAGTAAAGAAGGGGTTGTACAAGAGATCTCTAATCTATTCCAGGCAAAAACAGTCAGAGTTGACTTCATTAAATTGAGTATGAGCTAGGGCAGATGATCTCGTTTGAGACTGATTTGGAAATGCTCATACCATACAGTCAAGCAGCAGGTCTGTGAGGATTGTACCTAGAGCTGGAGGACAGTGGTGGATAGTGGGTGTGAGGTCTCAGCCCAGCATTGCTAGACATAGATGGTCCATCAAGGCCCACAGGAAGGCACAGAGGAGTACTGGCTAGGGGCAGGAATAGTCACAAAATGCTCTGATATGCCCATACCAAAGGATAGTTAATTCTTCCCATATAATGATATCAGAGTTCTCTTGGCACTGAAATAACATCTGAAAAATACAACTCCAGCTTCCCTTTTCAGCTGTCTCATGCTGTGATAGAAAAGACAGGCAGTGGACGGTTCTGGGTTTTGTTTTTTGTTTGGTTCTTAAACACAGAGGTGGTTAAGAGTTCACAAATGATTACCAGATGAAGATTGTTTGTCAGACTTTTACAAGCAATTTGGAAAAATAAATGCACTTATTCCCTTGTGTGTTTGTGAATAATTTACATAAAAGGAAAAAGAGGAAAGTGAGTGAATAAATTGCTTGCTGAAGGTTATCATTTCATGTTACTGATGGATGCTATTAAAATGGAGGGGGGAATGGGTACTTGTGAGAGGGAGTTTTGAAATAAACAGAGATCAGTGTGATGAATATTACGAGCACATGATCCAGTTAGACAATTTCTAGAACTTCTGTGTGAAGAAGAGCACAAGAGGGAAGGCTGTTATGGAAAATATTTCTTTCTAGTGCCCTCTAGACATTGGTTTGGTGGTTATGTTTACATTTGCTATTTCAGATTGAGATCATATCATAGATGTTCCCAGATAACAAATAAAGAACAAACACAGTGATAGAATGAACAACATCTGTGCATATAAATACATGTTTTCTATGGTGAGTTTTTACAAAGCACCCTCAACTTCTATTAATCACCAATTACATTTTGCAAACACAAATCTAAAGGTGAAAACATTTATGAATTGTAGTACAAGCCAAGTTTGTGACTGTACTGACTTTGTTTAAAAAAGGTTGCTTGTCTCTTTTTCCAATGATCAAAAACCTATTTGAAAGAAATTGCTAAAACAGAATAATGCGGCTATTATGTTCCTTTAAAATACTGAAAGTGCCAGAGAGACAGGAAAAGTTGCTGTCTTTTCAGAAAGATTCATACACATTCATTCTGAGTTTATTTTTTCTTTTTTCCCCCCTTACTATATTCTATTCAGAGTTAAAATTTGTTCAACAGATTTGGAACAACAAAGTTTATCTTTTTCATTTCAGCTTATACTGTGCTATATTGCAAAATGCAGTCAGATTTCAAATTGAAATTGAAGTGGTTTTAGGAAAAACATAGCAAATTTACCTGCCCTTTGAGGTTCTTAATAACATTAGAAATGTACATGCATCACAGCAAGGTCTTGGAAGAGTGATTTTGTTAAAAGACAGTCATCAAATAAAGTATGGATTTTCAACAATCAAAGGATGAAAGTGCACTTACCCTTTGTGGCAGAGTTTGCATGTAATGACAAATTTCATCTCAAAGGTCTTGATCTGGCTGCTACTGAAATCAAAGGCAAAACTTCCATATACTTTGGTGAAGAAAGGAACAGGTCAAAAATGTTGCATACTGATTTAGGACAAAGCACTGTTTTCTGCAGATTTAATATAGTCTATTTTTTGTATATTTTTAATATCTAGTAGTTGAGTTGAGACTGGAGTAGAAAGCCTATTGGAATCCAGATCTTAACTTCTCTATGGTTCTGTAAACGTGAAAATCAAAACTTTAATGTATTTACATTCATGTCCCATGATACCTGACACTTTCTTGTTTACACATCAAGTTATAATTACACCATGTTTTCACTTTGAGGAAAAATTATAACAGAAGCCACTGGAATAAATAGTTCTATTATCAGGTAACAGTGTTATTAATGTTGGGGAGCTTGATCTATGGCATATCTGGGGTCAGGAAATAAGACACTGGTCTTGTGCACTAGACTCCAGCTTGGTTAGTGAGTTCAAGGGACTGAAAAGTAAGACTGGTAGTAGTTCAGACATGAGAAAATGCCTGTTTGGGTAGCATGCCTTTCTGACCTTCCCCATTCTGTTTAAAAGCAGTTCTCTTTATTTCATGGGGCTTTTGGCTGAAAAAATATTTCTGACCCAAGGACCCAATGATCAAAGTTATAATCTCTCTTTTTCAGAGAGTCAGGCTAGCAATGACCAGAAATTTTCCGCTCTCAGGTTGTACCCAAGGACTTGCGAGTCCTGCAGTACACTTCGGGTAACAGGCACTCTGTGAACAGACCACTCAGCATGCATCAATTAACTTTTTAGGCAACACTTTATACTGAACTCCAAGGTGAAAACAGATTTTTTTTTTTTTTTTGTCCTATCAGGTAAAGGATTAAACATTTAATAACAGAAATGTAAATCAGAGTTCTGAAAACAGAGCCATCTGAGCTTCAGACTTTCTCCTAGGATGTCTTCCAAGCAATTGGATGGAGGCAGACTCAAGCACGCATTCCCCTGGCAGAACTGAGCACTTACTTTAGATGTTTTATATTCTCCCAACTTGTTGGAATAACAGTTAACAGCAAGTGAAGCACATGCTAAATCTCCTCCTTTTTTTTTATCCCTCCCTATCGTGGTCAGTGGAAATAGAAATGTTGCTTTGTCAGGCTTCTCTGGGACATTAAATTCTTTGTGGTGTAGATTCACCATATCTGATTTGGTTTTCCTGCCCAGAGACATTTTGTTTCATTTTGCATCTGGATTTTTACTTGACTTTATCCTTAAAATCTGCAGCTCCAAAATTATTCATGCTAATTTGAATGGGTTTCGCATATGCTGGGAATGAATTACGGCTTGCTGTGGTATTTAGAATTAAAAAAAAAAATAAAATTCTATACTAACCCATTCACCTATTATGTTCTTATTTCATCCTTGCCATTACATAGTAATGAAAAATGATACAAAAATGTCACAGTAGAGAACATTTCTGAACTGTAGAGCCCCAGCACACACATCTTTCACTTCATGAGGCTCCATGAGGGTCTTCAATAGTCATTTCATACATGCACATGTCTAGCACTACTTTACATAATAGTTATGCATTACTGATCGTGCACAGGTGGAAAAACTGATATACAAAGATCCTTTGCAGTTTTGCAGATTTTCAAGGTAATCTGCCTTTTAAACTGCACATTTAGGAGTGTCATTAATGTGATTGCGTTTGTACTATATCTGTTGAGTGTACAGAGATGCCCCAAATGGCTCATTAATGTCTCACATGGGTCTTGGAAGCAGCACAAACTTCAGACTGATTTCAATTATCCTGCTCTGAATAGGTAAACTAACCCATGATGAGCCTCTTGCTGTTTAGGTAAAGATTCACATATCCGACTTAATCTGTATACTGCTAGCTCAGATATCTCAGACATACTTTGCAGGTTTCAGTGTAAGCATAGATGGTATGAGAGGGTTGATACCTGGACCATAAAATGGCCACTGAGATTTTTGAGTGGCTTTCCCTCGGGGGACAAGACTGTCCTCAAATTGCACGCGCTCAATGTCAGTAAACAAAAATATCAAACCAGCTTCATATAATAAAATCTGTCTGAGTTTGTAATAATTGTGGATTCCTCAATAATTGATTCCACCCCTCTATGCCTATTACCACACACATAAATTTGCCTCTCTGCATGCCTCATTTTTATCCTAACTGTTCAGATAAATCTGAAGTTACTAGATATGATATTGTGATTTAATTTTTGTAGGCTGGAGTGCCTGTAAACATCTCTCTCATGCAACAATTTTTTGTATGTGAGGTGAAAAATGGATGATGTGCAGAATGAATCCTACCTGGCCCTGAACGGGATACTTAATGTTTCATCCTGTCTTATGATTACTGGCGAGGAAAAAGCCATTATTGATTTAATACTCAAAGCTTTTCTATTTCTTAGCTCTGTTCTGACATACATTAGACAGACCTGCCATGCTAAGTTTATTTACTGTGAACTAAAGATGAGTGTTTTTATTTTTGAAGAGCCTTGTAATTGGGTAAAAATAAAACCATACCTGGTTTAGATCCAGATCCGGTTTCAACTGATTTCCCCACAGGTAAGAAATAAGGGAATGTGGTAAGTTTTTCAGGTTATACCTTAACTCTCCTGGTTGAAAATAACACAGCAGCCTTCTAGCATTTCAAACAATTAGAACAGAGGCAAGGGTCCAGGGGAAACAGGAAGCTGAGTGAGTTCAAGACAATAGACTGAGATTAAATTGGACAGGACAGGTAATCAGACTGGACTTGTAGTGTCTGCTGTCCTCCTGGAGGTAAAACTCTGCCATAAATAAGACTATCAGATCATGATTCTCTAAAGAAATGTGATGATCAAGGTTAGCTGAGGGACAAAAACCAGGAGTAAGGTGAACCAAGTAACCTTTTTTAACACATTTTATACACAAAATATAATATATTTTACAAGTGCTGTATTTACAAGTTCAATCCAGAATGGAGTTTCCTTTATTTCAGCAGGAAAAAAGGAAATGCAAAAACATAACCCCCCCCCCTCCCAAAAGCACATACTTTTACTCTATATTTACTACTTATTTTTGAGCGTTAATATTTTTGTAGTAGCACATCTCCTTTTTCCACATATTGCTACTCAAAAATGTTGTATTTCATTCACTATAAGCAACAGAAACATGATGTTTATAAATCAGCAGAAAAGACTATGTTCATAAAAAGAACTGTGAAATCACTCAGTACTTACAGCACTTCATATTTTCAAAGAGCTGCACAGACATGAATAGCCAGATTGCAATTGACCCAACTTGACTGCAGTGTGAGTGATGAAAATTTACTGCTTTAACAGAGAAAAAACTGATGGGAGGCTGGGGGTGTGGGTAAGAAATGAATTGTGTCTTCTTACCCAGTACAGGGACAACCAGAAAAGATCAGACACAGACAAGAAACTATGTTCTTTCCACAGCTACAGTATTTCAGTATTTTTTAATTCCCTGTGAAAAGTGAAGAATGTGAAAGACCACGGTAGCCTAAGTCACATTTCCAGCCTCGATGCCCTCGCAGGACAAAATACCCATATCTGAATTCAACAAATTAAAACACTGAAATTAACCAAAGGAATTAGCAATCTTTCTGCATTATAGAAACCTTAAAGGCGCAGGAGTGGGCCTTCCCCACGTGCCAAAAGACAAGCCATCATGGAAGAAGACCAGCCTGGCTGAACAGGGAGCTTTGGCTTGAACTCAGGAAAAAAAAAAGAGTTTATGACCTTTAGAAGAAGGAGCAGGCAACTCAGGAAGACTATAAGGATGTCATGAGGTTATGCAGGGAGAAAATTAGATGGGCTAAAGCCCAATTAGACCTTAATCTGGCTACTGATGTAAAAGACAACAAAAAATGTTTCTAGCAACAAAAGAAGGACTGAGGAGAATCTTCATTCTTTACTGGGTATGAGGGGAAACATAGTGACAGAGGATGAGGAAAAGGCTAAGGTGCTTATTGCCTTCTTTGCCTCAGTCTTTAATAGTAACACCAGTTGTTCTCTGGGTACCCAGCCCCAGAGCTGGAAGACAGTGATGGGAACAGAATGAAGCTCCAATAATCCAAGGGGAAATGGTTAACAGCCTGCTACACCACTTAGGCACACACAAGTCTGTGGGGCCTTATAGAATCCACCCAAGGGTACTGAGGTACTCACCAAACCACTTTCCATCATTTATCAGCAGTCCTGGCTAGCCAGGGAGGTCCCAGCAGACTGGAGGTTAGCAAATGTGATGCCCATCTGTAAAAAGGGCCGGAAGGAGGATCCAAGGAACTACAGGCCTGTCAGTCTGGCCTCGGTGAAGGTGATGAAAAAGATCATCTTGAATGCCATCACATGGCACATACAGGACAACCAGGGGATCAGGCCCAGTCAGCATGGGTTTATGAAAGGCAGGTCCTGCTTGACTAACCTGATCTACTTGGATGAGAAGGTGACCCGCTTAGCGGATGAAGGAAAGGCTGTGGATGTTGTTTTCCTGGAGTTTAGTAAAGCCTTTGACACCTTTTCCCACACCATTCTCCTGCAGAATCCATCTGCTTATGGCCTGGACTGGTGTATACTTTGCTGGGTAAAAAACTGGCTGGATGGCTGGGCCCAAAGAGATGTGGTGAATGGAGTTAAATCCAGTTGGCAGCCAGTCACTAGTGGTGTTTCCTATGGCTCAGTACTGGGCCTAGTTCTGTTTAATGTCTTTATCAATGATCCAGACAAGGGGATCAAGTGCATCCGCAGTAAGTTGGCAGATGACACAAAGTTGGGCAGGAACATTGATCTGCTTGAGGGTGGGAAGACTATACAAAAGGATCTAGGCAGGTCGGATCAATGAGCCAAGGCCAACTGTGTGAGGTTCAGCAAGTGAACTTACACCACGTTAAAGAAAAGACTGGTTTGCCTCCCTCCTTTCCAGTTGTGCTTCACCATCTCCTGAATATGTGGCATCTGTCTTCTTCATGTAATTCTTCTCCTCCTGTGCTTGAACTTCAAGATTCTGTCTAATCCACAGTGTAAGTTTTGCAAATACAATTCTTGTTTTTTTTGAAGGGTTGTAAATGGCACATGCCATCTGCATAAGCATTAAACAACTGAGTGCTTTTAAGAGCTTCCAGTCCAGGCATCTTCCAAAGTCTCTGCATATCAAGAAATTAAGTCTTCTTGCTTTAAACTATGTTTAGTGTCTTGGGTTTCTTGGGGAATAACAAGGGAAGCTAAGGTGATGGTGAAATATCTCTAGTGAAAGTTCCTCAGAGTTGAATCATTTCTTTCTGTGTCATCAAGGCACAACCAGTTTCAAGGAATTCGAGTGATTACACAAGTTTTAGAGCAACCCGTCATGCAGCCCTTGAGAACAAGATTTTCAAGTGTTCTTAGCTTGGATTTTTTATGCTTCTTGTCATATCCGATGAACAGATGCTGATCCCAAAAGCTAGTCCATTTGTTTTTTCAGAGATGCCAGTTGATCTGTACTTTAATACAGATTAGTACATTAGTACAGATCAACTGGTACATGATCGTAGTACATGATATTACTTCTCCCAACAGCTCTTGACCTCCAGCTGAATGAGAACACGCACTGTGTCCTGATGAGCTGCACTGCTTGCCAAGGTGAAAACTATTCTTTCACCTGCAGGGGACATTCTCTTTTCTTTTCTGGGCCATCATGTGATGGCCTCTAGCTGGCATTAAACATGTCCATCCTCATGTCCGCAACACAGACTCCTCAGGCTCATGCTTGCAGCATAGCTATCCATGCTCACCACTTAGCACAGACAGATTTCTCTATATGGAAGGCAGAATGCCTCAAATACCCTCCATATAGTCCTAGAACATATGCATGAAATGTATGTATGTGTGCTGGTTTTGGCTGGGATAGCATTAATTTTCTTCGTAGTAGCTAGTATGGGGCTATGTTTTAGATTTGTGCTGAAAACAGCATCAATACTATAGAGACATTTTCATTATTGCTGATCAGTGCTTACAAGGCCTTTTCTTCTTTTCACCCCACCCCATCAGTGAGTAGGCTGGGGGTGCATAAGAAGTTGGGAGGGGATATAGGGGGGGCTGACCCCAGCTGACCAAAGGGATATTCCACACCATATGATGTCATGCTCAACATATAAAGCTGGGGGAAGAAGAAGGCAATGAGGGATGTTCAAAGTGATGGCATTTTTCTTCCCAAGTAACTTGTGATGGAGCCCTGCTTTCCTGGAGATGGCTGAGCACCTGCCTCTCAATGGAATGTAGTGAATGAGTCGCTTGTTTTGCTCTGCTGTTGCATTCCCTAATAATCTGTCTTTATCTCAGTCCATGGGTTTTATCATTTTTACTCTTCCAATTCTCTCTCCCATCCCACCGGGGGGGTATGAGTGAGTAGCTATGTGCTGCTTAGTTGCTGACTGGGATTAGACCATGACAGTATGAAATGTATGTCCTTAAAGGATAAGGAAACAAAACTCCTGGCACAATAAAACAAAAGCAAGAAGAGAGGCTGCCTCTTGGGCACACTATGTAACTGTACAAAGATTATACTCTACCAAGCTCTAATTACCCACAACCAAAATATTTTGACAGATGAAGACTACAGTGATTTTTTTTCTTGTGTCTCTATTCTTAATTATGTTCCCCATTCAGTTCCTGGACTGTTGAAACATATCATGGTAACCAGATTTGAAATGCATTGAAACTGATAAAAAGTGAGGAAAAAGGGGAATATTAAAAAAACCCCAGAGGAATATTTTTTTTATATTTTTTTTTCTCTTTGATTGAGTTTACTGTTACAGACAGATCTTGAATATGAATCAGACAGGTAATTTACCTGAACAAAGCTTGCACTGTTCTGGTCACAGCTGAGTTGTTCACATGTAATCAAATATTGCATGTACTGCACCATGCATGTGTGTAAATTAATGTCATCTCCTATCCATTTTAGCAGTCTTGTTTTCTCCAAAACATTGGATAGTTCAACACACAGTATTTTTATAGTATCTGTCACAGTATGCCAGAACATAAGAATGTTACACCTGGACATATAACTAAAGTCCAGTGCTCTTAGAGAGTGTCATCATACATGCAGTCCTCAGAAACCCTGTATCTGAGCATGGAAAAATTTCTCTATTGTCATTTTTTTTTCTGTGCTGGTATCAGAGGCAATTGATAAAACAACTAACTATTCATGATTTATTGCTAGAACTTACTATTAATAATAATCTATTGATAGAAATGCCTATTAAAAACAATCTCCAACAACATTTCACTCTCCATCTTTGATGTTTCCTCTCCTGTGTGCCCCACCGTAAGTGCCTGGTGACCTGTCTTTTCTCCTTCCCATGCTCATTTGGACATGTAAATAACTTATCCTGGCACTTGTACACTATCCATCCTGTTCCTGCCACCAGCATTTTCTCTTTCCAGATTAGCAGTGCAGTTTTGCTTAACATCCTCCATATCAAGTGATTGGTATGGGTTGTTAGCCCTCAGCAGAGAAACAGTGGGAAACAAAAATGGTTGAGAAGATCAGTCCAGCTGTCATAACCTTCCAGGCTTGTGATTCCTAACCTAATCTTACCTACAACCAACACTTCAGTCTTATCTGCTGTTTCCATTACTGTAGAAATACTGAGACAAAGACAAAGATGTAGGATTTTTTTTATTTTATTTTTTTAGGACTGTTTTTCAGTGGAACTATTACACTGTTTCTCCTATTAGCTCCACAGTGGCAATCCATGGGCAGATCTTTAGTTGTTCTAACAACAAAACTCACTTACCACATCCTAGGAAGAGCCTTAGCTCCCAAAAGACTCACTAAATAACTTGAGAGTTTTCCTTTAAGACAAAGCATTTTTCTGTCACTACAGGTATGAATGCCTCCTGAATATTGGATAAGAGAGAAGTTAGCAGGTTTCTAGTAAAATACCTCTCTTTTTTTTTCTTTTTTTTTTTCTTTTTTTTTTTCTTTTCTTTTCCAGAAAAGACGTGCAAATGAGGCAAATGTGAAAAACAGTTCTTGGCCCCAGAGTGCAACTTCTACCTTGCACATTGCAGCAAGTGAAATAGGGGAATAAAAGTAGAACCTGCAAGTCACCTGTGTGAACTGACAGAAACACCTTCCAACTATAGAGACAGAGCTTTCTTAAAGAGCTAATACTTAAGTAAAAACATAGATATTTCCAAAGTCCAGCTGATTTTCAGAAAGTCCCACCACATGTTTACTGGTTCAAATGCAGTGAAGTCTGAATTAGATGCCAGAAAGTCATCTGAGCCTGCCCAGAAGTGACTTGGAATCTGACATGACCCTTTTATCTCCTTTGCCAATAGTGCTGCAATAGTTCTAACACTTCAATGCAAATTCTGTGATATATACACAGATCAGTGTGTGCTGATCTTCACTCAATACATCTCCTCAAATGTGCGCATTTTAGTCTACAAATCTGCCCCTTGGATAATGTAGGTTGACTGAGGAAATCTCTTAATAGTGCATCTGCAACCACAAGAAAATAAAGAACAAATGAAACAATATTTCTCAAATGATGCTGTTTAGTAATGAAGACTCAGCATTTGACCTGCCTAAAAAAGTGATGCTGATAATGATTTTCAGGATCCAGGCATTTATCTAGATTTTAATACAACATTTCACTGAGGAAGACTGAGCTCAACAGTCATCAGTTTCGCAAGGTGAACAAAATCTGTTCACCTGTTCACCTAACGCTAATTTCAGTTCTCTACAAACTCTTGAGGGGTTGATGTCTTATGAAGGGAAAATGTCATCCTTTGCTGTCACTGCAGCTGTAGTTAATATAAAATTGTGTTCCAATGTATTTTAATCATTGATACCATCGTTGGTGTTGATGCACAAACAAATCATTTAAAAAGGGCAGAAAATGAAATCTCTTAATTTCAAACTAGTAAGCTACTATTTGCATATCTAACAGTCCCCTTCAAGTAGTAATATGCTTGGTCTCCACCAGATGCTGATTGGAAGGGAAGTATCAGAGCAATACAAAGCCCTTTGCAGAGATGGGGCTTGTAGTCAGCCATGAACTTCCTTCTAGGTCTTTACGTGCTGAGGCTCAGAAGGGCATTCCAAACACTTCTACCCCCTCTTCTTGGTGCAGTGGGGTAGAAGAATGACCCTGCTTTTGGGGTTCTCTGTCACAGCTACTTTGAGGCAAGGAAGAGCCAAAGCAGTAGATCTAGAGGAGCTTGGAGCCTCTGGACAAGGGTTTTTTCATCAAAACCTGAAACACCTAGTTAGTCTAGGGGATTGCAGCAGGGAACACTGTCAGGCTATTTTGTTTGACTGCTTCACTGACCAAAAATGAAAGGCAGGGCAGAATAAAAACTAGCATTGAACACATCACACACACCTTTTAGCACTCTCAGTCTCTTCAAAGACCTAATCTCCCACTTAGGACAGTCTTAGATCATTCCCTCCTCTTTGATCATGTTTCTGTTTATTCAATATCTCCAAATATCTGCATAGTACATCAGTACAGAGTCAGGGGGCACAGTCAGAAAACAAGTTCCTCATGGATCAAAGCATTTCTCCTGGCAAATGCGCTGAGACTATTCAATAAAGGGGGCACTGACTCCTTTGGGACATTTGTATAACCTAGTGCAGCAGAAATTTAGGTTCCTAATACAGAGTATTTAGCATTACAGCAACAATACTTATTTTTTTCATCCCTTTTTCTTAATGAATTTTTACTTTTCAGGATGAAAATGCTAAAAAAGTCACTTGGAACATATGAGATCTATGAGAATTCAGAAATAAGAGTTGAGAGCCAGTATTGCATAGCTTGTACAGGAATTAGCTTACATTCAGGGTCATTCTGAAAAAACTCTGAGACTTTGCTTATTTTCTACTTCAATAAACTTTATTGAACAGCAATATTGTTCTACCTGAATAAGCTTATTTAATGTTCAGGCCTGCACAGTACCTCTGCCCAAATCCAGTGTGTACCTGGCCTTATGTACACTTTTGCTACAGCTGTTTCTATGAGCAGGATGGTTCAAGGGATTATTAATTGCAAAGGAACATTGAGCATAATGATAATATTTGGTGTCCTTCTGTGATGCACACTCCCACATTCACTTCCTAAATGTCTGTAAGTGAACATTTTCTTTAGTGGAAAGAAACAGTATAATGCAAAATTGTACCCCTCATTGAGAACTCATACAGCACTGAACGCCAGAATCTAAGGCACGTGCACTGATTAATTAGTATAAACAATCCCTTTATATTATGGATTATTTGAAATTTTTACCCTCCTCAGTTCTTGCAGAGCTGTGCTTTACTGGTGATCATTACAGATCTCTCTTCAAATTTTATAGGGATATATACGCAAATGGCATCATAAACACAGAAATAGAGCACAGCCTTGAGGCAAGCAGAGTTTCTTGCATTTAACTGCAGGATACTTCTAAAGAAGTAAAGTGGTAATTTCCCAATTATTATGTTAGCACAAGATAAATATGAGTTAACAGAAGTATCCAGCTGCCAAACTCAAAAACAAAAGAAAGAGACAACGTCTTGTCATAGAGATTTTCCTGCTGCTTAATTCTCCTGTCTGCTCCTGTGCAAACACTCACCTTTTTAATGAGGAAATGGTCCGTAAAGCTGCAAAAATGAAAAATGAGATATATATTCAATTAACTGTAGTACTGTTGGCATGCCACTTCAGGTCAGCTGGAAATCTTTGAAAAGCAAGACATTTGTAACTTAAAGTAGAAAATCTGAATGCAAGCTCAGCTGGCTTAACTGTGAAGCTCTTTTGGCAAACCACTGAAAAACATAATTGAATGCAGCCCTCCTGGGAAGGAACCCTAATAAACTGGAGGACAACTTGTCTGCTAGCATTTTGATTTTACCTCCATAGTGTTCAAGTCTTTGTGCGATTACAGTAGTAAGTTTCATTTACAGGAATGATTACCCTATGCAGTTATAGGTAAGGGCCTGTTTTATCCTCCCCCTGCAGCTAACATCCATCAAAGAAATGACTTTCTATACATAGCCTGCTTTCCATGAGTTTATTTTCAAAGGGTGACCATCATTTTATGGGCACAGGTGACACCTGAACAATTTACTTGCATTTTTTGTGCTTACAACCTATACCACAAACACAAATGTGATGAGCTGCACACCTGACTGAGAGGCTGCTGTGCAGGCAGAAAACAGACACACTTCAGCTGTGAGTCTGTGTTGCACCTGCAGGAAGACCAGTTATGCCAGTGACATTATATAACTACACAGGAATAAAAGGTGAAGCATATTGCTATAGGGGAACTGTAAGGCAACACTCGGTCCCAATTCACTCCCCATGCCAATATACAACCAGAATAATACCCCTGTAGTCAATATCCTTACAAATGCCTTGTAAATACTAGTTTTTTTCAGCCTTTTGTTTACCGAATTCTAGGATATTTGTGCCAGAAACATCAACTCAGAAAAATACTGCCACCTGTGATCTGTTCAATGCAAACCCTGTCTTTGCACAGCTTTTCCCATTTAAGGTAGATAACTGTACCAATGCACTGGGTAAGACTTCTGACGTTCACTGGCAAGTTTTTAATTCGGGTTCTCTCATTCCCCTCAATATAGCTACAACCTTCACTCCTCAAAGCAATAGGCCCAACATGAGATAATGTGCTTAGCGATGCCTGTAGCTCAGGGGGTGACAGCAAAGCAGAGCATCTGCACTTGCGTCAAGCTGTAAGAACCATAAGCATAGGCAAGACCTGAGAGAAGATACAGATCTTTATATTGACATTTTTTTTCCATGATCAGTTTAAATGAGCCACGTGCAGCCAGTCAGCTAGTGGGACGCAAACTTCAAATTCAGATTCCAGCTTGCCTGCAGATTCATGTGATGATAGCCTGCCTTAAAGAGTCACACAGAATCAACTTGGACTTCTGCTGGACAATGTCTGACAATCCAGCTTCTGGAAGGTACTCAATATCATTTAATTCAGGAAAAGTCACTAACATTTCGATTTGAAGAAAAATTTAAGAGGTTAAATAAATTCTTTGTTGCATATAGTGGTGGTAGAATTTAACTTCTCATTTAGCCTGTGACATAGCTTATCAGGTAGGTAGTGATTACTGACTGTATGTCAGAGTGACATAGACACATTTAATTCAGGTTCAGTGAGGACCAGGTGCTTGGGTCTGATAAAACCTTTGCTGGCACAGGCCAAGGGTAGGGAAAAAGGCAGAGTGACTTAGTCACCTTTCCTGACTTCAGGGCAGCTGCAGGCCAGTGTGACCCCAACAAAAGCATGGTCATTCTGGCAAGCCAGTCAAGGATTAGTAAGGACAGGGCACTTAAGAAGTCAAAGCATGACTGAGCAGTATGAGATTACAATCAAGTCTACCTTCTTTCTTCCTCTTGTCTTTCCTTTTTTCTTTCCAAGGCATTCATCCTCTCTGAACTGCAGTAATCTTCACTTTTCTTTATTACTATTGAAATCCCTTACAATTGCTATTTTGTTTCCCCCGAATTCTTACAATACTATGCAGAATTAATCCAGTTATTTCAACATTTTCCCTTTTTCATTTGTCCCAATTATGTTAATGACTATGAACATTCCAGCACTAAAAAAAGTTACTTCTGAAGTGTTTCAGACAGTCTGGCACAGGAGTCCCTGGAGGTAGGTTTAGATGTTACAGTTCTGAGTTCGCATTTTCATGCCATGGTGCAGCGCTAAATAAAATAAAACCCAAGCTGGCCCAAACAATGTTGTTAGAGAACTGAAATTACCCAATACTTTCTCAGGTAATGCCATAGCTACATCTAACAATGACTGTTAAATCCAGATTACTTCATACACATTTATTTCAAAAAACAGAGACATTAGGACTGTATTCTATCTTGCTTACAAACCGAAGGAGTCACAGCCTTCTATACTTCATTGCTTTGGGTTTTATCCAGTCCTATTCTACACCCAGTTCTAGAAAACCACTTAATAGTGCCAGACTTCCTGCACTGACCACATTTACATTGTGTCATCATGCTTTACTGAGTGTAGAACCAGAAATGAAGAACACTGCAATCTACATGTAACTGTACTTATTTAGAAAGGTATTTTAAGTATATTTAATCAGGAAGTTAAAAGAGAAAGAAGTGGTTATTTATACTGCTTAGAAAAATCCTTAATAAACTGCTAAGAGTCAGATCTTTGAAGTCATTGTCTAACAGATTTACTTATTATTCAATAATTCTCTGTGAAGGTTATACTGATTGCTAACATTCAAGTCATCACTTGGAAAATAGAATGGCTGGAACAATTCAGTAACTGGCAGTGAACTGTCAGATACCATCTTCAAGAATGACAAGAAGCCAGGAGAATGAGATCATCAGCAGCACCACAAAAGAAATACTATCATGGAAGAGAATATGCTAAATAGCAAGGAGCCAGCAATAAAGAAGTGAAGTGACAGAGAACAAGGCTGAAACCATTAGTTAGAAATTCCCACTCAAAACACAAGATAAACCTCTCACTCACGTAGTTGGTGTTTCCAGAGTGAACAACGGTTCAGAAGCGCTCTTGATTTTGAATGTAAGGCAACTGGGAAGCAGACCACAGATGGAATAGGTCAACTCTAGCTGTAAGCCCAGCTGCCTTCTGATGAAAACTCTGCAAACTCTTTATTGAAATAAGTGGATCCATGCCAGTTTGCAGCAGCTGAAGGCCTGTCTCTGCCATTTTATACATCTTGAACATTAAGATCAAACCAAATTTCATCGTACATCAAGATGAAAGCATTGACAAATAATTTAATTAATTTAGTTCATATTCAAAGGGAAGTAAAGGTATTAAATAAATCTTTCATTTGGCAACTGGTCAGCCAGAGAAATTATAAGCAAGCTATTCAGTAGAAGTGGTCACAATCACCAAAACTGTTTAATCAGCTCCAATGGAATTAAGAAACTGAACTGAACATGGGTTAGTTAAATTAACAGTAACATTCAGAGTCTGCCATCTGTGTCTGACTCATATAATCCACTCCAAGGTATACAGACTAACCTAGCCTGAAAATCTGAGTCTTTCTGTTGCAGCCACCTTGCATAAGTCGAGGGGCAGGGGGAGCATGTTTTGGGTTTTTAGCATTTCAGTCCAAGGAAAAATTAATTATTTTCAGGTCTCCTCCCGAATGCAAAACTTGAATCACATTCACCAGAGTTTACTGAGTTCAGTGAATGTTTTAGTGAATACAGGCAGATTTATGGCTTTTAATGGAACAATATAAAAGTTGGCTGTTTTCTTCAGTTCCATGTGCCTTAAACAGTCATAGGCTAAAATATGAAAGCTTGGATAGTGTTTCCTTTGGGTAACAGTTTATCCAAATCCTAAATGCAAATAAACTTCTTTCTCCTCTCTTTTCATATGTAAAATGAAAACATGGGATACTGCAGAGTTGAAAAAAAGTACAAGCAAAAATAAAAAAACATTTTTTTTTAAAAACAGATGTGCTATACTATGACATATCAAACTGCAGATCCAGTTTGTCTCCCATTTCCATCCATTCCCTTCACATTAACAAAAATAATAGGTGTATTTTGCAGAGTAGACTGAATGTTACCAGAGGGCAGACAGTATTATTGAACCAAGGGGAGGAAAGCAAATTCTAAAGTCAAATATCCTCCTCTTAGGATGTTCTAAATAGTGTCCCATTACGCCGAGGCCAATTGCAGTTTCAGATATTATTGCTTAGGAATTACAGCTTTATACCACAAAATGTCTGTTCTTTTACTCATACAATAATGCATAGCATTTCTAAAAACAATTCTGGATCAATGGTTAATAAAGACTATCAAAAGGATGCAAAGGTGTATAATCAAGCTTTTATCTTGCTTTAGTAACTTCTAGGCAATTAAAATTTCATTACATATATTAACAGGGTTGGGGTTTTTTCTGAGTTTATACCTAATGTAGAATTCTCTACAGTGAAATATTTGCCAGTGGCAATCTCTTTCATACAATATTAGCATATCCAATTCTTCCCTTGTGAGATGTTTCAGCATATAATATTAATTCACCATTAGGTAATGTACTCATTTTAGCAATCTCCCGTGTTCTCATTAATTAAAAACCTGGAATAATCACTTGTAGTCTATTCCATTTTACTTTGCTTGTTTTGTTTTGGCTTTTATTTTTCCTTCCTTACCTCCCTCTGCCCCCCACTTTGTCTCCAGAACAGTGCTGGTTTTAGTAGAAAATCTCTATCAATGAGTGCCCCACATTCAACAGTTACTTCCATATATGGGTCCAACAGCTTCAGGCAGGATGGTCCTTTTCAATTTGGTAAGGTGTAATTATAATATTTATATTAATATAAATGTAATTGTAATATAAAAATAACTGCTTTGCTTTAGGATTAGTTCTATTGTCCTTGTCTTCATAATCCAAAGTTTGAAACCCATTTCAATTTCCATTTTTCTCCTCAGAACTAGTGATGAAATTTCTACAAAATTGCATTCTATCTGAAATTCACAGATGAATTGTACAAATTATGACCTGCTCACCTCCCCGTTATATAGATAATTGTGAGTTGTTACTTAAACCTCCAAACATTTTTTGATTAAGGAAATTAAATAACAGAGTGTGTGGCTGAATTACTGGAAAATTGTCCTTCAAAAGGTTTCACTACATGTTCAGTTCACATGCTCCAGGAGGAAAAAAAAAAAAAAAAAAAAAAATACTTGGCATCACTGTAATGAAAGTTACAAGAATAAAATAGTAGGTGAACAAAGATATAAAACCTGTGACAGCTCTCTGAGATTACAAACTATTATTTGATAGTTACTGCTGGCTAGAAGAGAGATTCTTGTAGTAAACCTCAAAGTACTGTCAGAATTTTACTTTTAAAAAGGTCAAGATAATTTGGAGCATTCTAATAAAGGCTTTTTTTTTTCTGTTATTTGATGCTAACAATTCTATTCCTTTTTATATTTAATGGCTTGTCTGCAGTGCTTATTTTGCCATAGGTTTTATTTTCTCAGGTTTTTTATGACTAAACTTTATATCAGTGGTTAAGAGACTGAATGTACTATTTTAAATATTAACTTTAATAGAATAAAATAGAATTTTTAGAAAGGAAAGTCATTATCGAAAAATATCTAATACTCACTCTACCAAGCCAGAAAGCAAACTGCTTCAGAGATAGTTTTATTTGTTAAAATGGTTTTTTATTATTATAATAGCACTTCCTTTTCCTTTCAAGATGCTTTTAAATCCAGATGCTGGCTAACTAATATCAAACAGTCCATTCCTATTTATTAGAAAAAGAATCTTGAAGTTTACGTATTTATGATGTATAGGTAGACAGGTCGCCTTATGTTTCAGAGAAAAAACATGATAAAACAAAACTTACAGAGGGAGACAAAGAAAAATACACTGGCAAAATTGATTTATCAACTGAAAGAAAACAAGGTGATAAGAGGCAGATGGAGGGTGGAAAAAGACAAAGGGATGTGGCATCAGGTATTTTAAAAATAGTTGAGCCTGGAAACGCTAATACCCAGAGCTTGTATGCTTCTGATAAAGCAGATGAGTCTCTAGAATAAAAGAAAAAAAAAACACGAGTGGGTTAACGAGAGAACAGAACTATGCAGCATGAAAGGCCCACCAAAAATAAAATTCAACTTGAAAAATTGGAAACAAGAACATCTCGGGGAAAGTAATGCAAAACACAGGCATCCAATGATCAGATTAAAACCAGGGAATCAGTAATAGCAGTATGTCCTCTGGAGAAATTGTAAGCAACACGCTAGCCATGAATTTGCAATGTAATATGACAGAAGGAGAGGACATAAAATCCAAGTAACAAACATAGGCAGCTAATTACAAAATAGAGAGAAAACAGTTCCTTATCTATATGGCTTTGTTACAAGTGTATCTGGAGTATTTCATTAATTAAGGGTACCTTAAGGCTGAAAATATATACACATTGTGAAAGGGGAAATGAGGAAAAGCAAAAAAAATAGACTACTAGTTTGATTTGGGTGGTTTATGGGACCGAGAGGGACAGGCTTATGAGGAAAGATCAAATAAATACAGTATGGTTTAGGTGCTTAGACATGGCTGAAGGAACTAAAGTAACCAGGTATAAAATGGCATAAACACTAAAAGCAGAAAGCATAGTCCTTATAAGAAACAGGAGCAGATTCCAGATATCAAAATGTCCTTTTAGAAAATTACCTGAATGGTATGTTATTGTACAGAGAGCAACACAAATTTTCTGCTCATAGCCCTCAATCTGGTTTTATTTCAGCTGTTAAAAACACTAAACTCTCCCTCATCACATGTGTCAGGCAGTTCTTCCCCATCATCAGTAATCTGGAGATACTAAAAAACCCAATACTTTTCCAAGGAAAGGAGAAGGTTTACAGCGGAGGAAGACCATAGACACCGATAGGTATAGACAGCTCAGTATACTCATGAACACTGAAGCAGGAAGGTGTTTGTTCAACCCCCTGGAGCAGTGTCACACAGGAGGTAGTCCCACCTGCCTCTGCAAGAACTGCTCAGCTTCATGCAGACATGTCTCTGAAAGTTTGAATGAGGCTTCACAGAATCAGCCAGGCTCAACTCGCCATCAGTATTTGTACTGCAGTTCAGTATTATTTTCCTGGGATTCAGCTTTGCACAAGGAGCTGGTGCAGGTTTATCTTCCTCTGGCTCCCTGGGACTGAATGTGCCTCCACTGCAGCTTGCAGCACAGTGTGGTGAAGAGGCAGCGAGGCAGCTTTGGCACAGTCACGGCTACTGCCGCAGCAGCGTGGGCAACAGCTCAGCCTGCATCAGTCCACTGAACCGGTCTCCTGCAGACTGCCTGGGAGATGGAATTAGGTCACTTGAGAGAAGGTAACCGAAAAGCAAGACTGTGTTTTTCTGTATTTTCTAATGCATACAGCAGAAGAGACGGCCTCAGGGAAAACAAAAATGAACACTAAAAAACCACCAAAACAAAAAAACCCCAACACCACTTTTCCAATATACTCTAGAATCTTCTAAAGTTCACTTGTCATACAGGTTTTGCTTACTTCCACAATCTCAGACAGATAGTTTGTATTTAGCCCTGCAAGCTACATTGTCTTTATATGCCCCTTGAAATGTTGTTTGACATCTGAGTCAGAACTGCTAAATTCGCTCAGCAGATCTGTTGTTGGTTGCAAACAATGTTTCTCCATTTAAAAACAAACAAACAAACAAACAACCCCCCCCCCAAAAAAAAAAAAAAAAAAAAAAAGGAAAGACATTTACTCTGTATCTACGGCTGAACAACCACACACCATATCATCAATACCATGTCCCTGAGCAGCTGAGAGTGACTGGCATATTTTGGAATGTTAATGAAATCCAGCACAGAATATCTGATAGGTAAAACATCTGGAAATAAAAAAATCCATGGACTTGTGCAATACTCAAGTGAGGACTGCTTCAATTCTCATTTTTGTCACATCTTCTTTATGCATTTTTAAGCACATTCTACCTTTAAAGTTAGCTCTGCCAAGCCTGCTGTCAGTGCAGTTTGGTTATTACCCATTCCTAGCTGATGCTATCAAGCTGACCTGTGGTGAGGCAGGGCTGTCAGAGTAAGCAGATTCCAATGTACAGTAGTTGAAATAATAAATGATAGGGGCTGTACACCAGAGAAAACTGTGATTATATCATCACCCCAGTGTCCATTAAGCTCAGCAATTTCTAGCTATTTGAAAAACTGAGATGTCATTTTTGCAACATGTAAGTGTTTTATTGAATGTAATAAAATCCACCATTTTAACAATGATTGCTTCTCAGGGCTTGCTCACAGGACTCTTATCTAAATAATCATTTCAGGAGGTTACTTACCTCTATCAGACTTTTAATTCATAATGTGAAGCTATATTGTTTTGGAAATGACAAGCCCTCAGTGACTCATTTCTTTCTGCGTGTGCCAATGACCACAGCATCGGGATTTATAGCAGGAAGTGCCCAAGCTCCTGAATCTCAAGGACTGGCACTGAGAAGTTCCACACTCTCCTCCCACTCTTTGGACTAGTACAGAAGTACAGCAAAACTGTATTTTTAGCATTTCTACTCTTCTTTTGCAACTGGAGAGTGTAGTTCACCGAATTGTCTGAATCTTAGATAAGTTTGCATTTCATTTGAAGATTATATCTTTGGAAAGGTTTTTATTTTTCCTGGATTAGTTCTTCCTTCATGAAGTTCTAAAACAGCTGATTACATGTAAAAGTGAATTTCATTACCTATTTGTACCAGCATGGGCCACACAACCATGGTAGAACTTGATAGGGAACTGATAAGAGGCTCCCCATGGCTTTTATTGGGCTTTGCATGAGATCCTGAAAGAGTCCAAATCCCTCTTTTTCTTCTTAGCCAACTTCCACTTCTAGTTTTGCATCAGCCAAGTGACAAAAACAGCACTCAGGCCTCCTGAAGTGAGGGAACCCAGGACCACCAGCCATGGAATAGGCCTTAAAACACGAATGCTCTTGGAGAGAATATATAAAGCAACTTTTTCACCCTTGACACAGAGGTGGTTAATGAACCTGCATGGGAAGTTTTATTTCTAATTGGTGAAATGTGTGTTCAAAAACCATCTGAATGCTTGTGTATGAGCTATGACTGTGAATTAACTAGAAATCTGGTTCAATGAAATTAAAAAAAAAAAAAAAATCCAGAGCAGGAAACAAATGTAAACCAGTCCTACCAAGAAACAGATGATACAAATGCTATACAAAAGAACAGAATGAAAGGACGTGTGCAGACAGACTGCAGACGCAAAACACACTTATATCTTTTTAAAACCAATTAAATAGATGGCAGAAATAATTGAATCAATGCTTGTAATTTACAAGGAAAGACTGCATATAATTTTTTTTGAGTGTTTATGGGAGGGCAGATTTGCAAGCAGTGTCTCTGTGGCAACATTAGTTTGTTCATCTGAAAATAAGAGATAGTAAACCAGGCTTGAGTAATTTTAGATTTGAATCAAGATTTGGGGCTAAAACACCAACTATTTGCTAGCTGAGACTTCACTATCCCAAATATATTCACAAGGGAAGATTTTAGATTGTATTAAGAGACTGAAAAATAGTTTCTTTCTTTCTAACGTTATTTACTTCAGCAGTTTGCCCTAATTTATTCAGTTAGTGAGAAAGCAGAAACAAGTATCTTCTAGTTAGTTACTAAAGACTCGTGTTTAAAGGAAAATTTTGCATCTTGCTAAGGTTCTGCTTTCCATGCTGAATACTATAACATGGTACTCATTCTAGGCTGCAAGGAAAAAAAAAGCCCAAAATTCCAAAATGGAGAAGCTCCAAATGGAGAAGCTCCTTCTCCATTTTCTTGAGATAATCTGATAGCCTGGAAAAAGATAGAGAGGTAACATCAGCAACCAGAAGATCCTCTCTTGTCTGTCTTACTTGCTGCTGATTTTCCAGATGAGTCCACAAGCATGGCCAAAAAGGTTCACACTGCTGTTCTTAGTCCTGATCTTCAGGTTATTTCAAGATATGAAGCAACCTACGTGCTCGTCATGGTGTATAGGAGGCCTTTAACTTCCTTTATATTCTTTCTGTGTCAGGATCTGGTCCAGATTTTTAATCTTGTGTTAGTACAGAGTCCAATGTAAATCTCCCCTACTCAGTACCCAGGAGATTTTGATGCCCTAGAAACGCTGAAGCTCTGAGCAAACCAGATATCTAATATACCCAGTGCCACCCTTTTGAGACAGAGCTAGATCCATACTTCCTTGTTCCCATTTTAGACTTTGTTTCTATTTTATCATCTTCAGTAAAGGTGTCAGTCTCCCTCCTGACAGCCCCCCAAATAGCTGCATATATTTTGAAAGGTGAAATACCTTATGTTTGAATTTTACTGCAAGAGATACCTGTCCTGAAGACCACATTTTATAAACACCTGAGATAAACAACTTCAGGGTATAGCAGATCTAATGCTTCCTAAGGCCTGATTTAGGACAAAACTTACACTGAGACATAAGGACAAGTAACAGTGAAGTCTGGATGATGAACTTTGCAATGACTCGTTCCTCTAGTAAAATAGTCTCCTACAAGTCCTAAATACATGAAATTCTATTTATTTAAGTCAATAATTTGTAGCAATAGAAAGTTAGGGAATGCCACATTTATGTTGGATGGAGATAATCTTGATCTAAAATTAAAGATGTGACTCATAATAAGTGCCAGTTATGTATTACATTGCATTTATTTGTTCTTCCCTCTTCAGCTACCCAAAAATGATTACTGTGCATTACTGTCTTTTTCTGAAGAGAAATCCTGCTTCCTCTCCTTCTCCCACCTCCTCCAGCTTTCAAGTTAAAATATCGAGAAATGTTTAAAATGTTATCTTACAGTTTATAAACACACTTGATTATGGAACGCACTAGAAGCAACGGTGCTAAAATGTAGCACATTTATTCTATCACTAGTGCCTCACACATGCCTGCAGAGACCACAACAAATGATGCCGTCCCTGTTCCCTTCCTGGACAGCCCGTTTGGCCCCATCACAATGACTCCATATGTGCATATGTGATTCTGTGCTAAACTTCCAGGGAGAACAAACGCATCCCACTTTTTTGTCCATGGCATATGCTTTGGCAGAGGAATCCTGCCAGAGAAAAAGGGAATAACTCAGCTCTAGTCCTGCAAGATCTTAGCGCCAATGTGGAAAGTACTCCCAGAAACCCCAGTAGCTTAATAATTTAAGCATTTTACCTTCCAGAACATTAGCCATGAAAGCACATCAGGTTTATTGATAATTTAGTGGGATGTATGACAATGGGCAAAATGGATCCCCAGACAGATTTTGAACAGGAAAATCAATCAAATTCAGTTATGCTTTGCAGAAGAAATAACCAGAGTTAGACATAATCCTAAACAGACCTGGACTTCTTCACCACTTGAAAAACCTGTTTGGGCCTCGGGCAGAACTCTGTGGGAGATCATAAAGCCATGTCTCTGTCTGAGGACTCTTTCTCCATTATTTAAATTGACTTTCTCTGCCCCTACTGTTAAATAGCACTCTTTGATTGTGACCTTGTTCATCTTTAAGGGTCCCTCACCTTGTCCATCTTTAAGCGGTCCCTCACATTGTCCTCCCAAGTTTGTAGTTGGTATTAATACCTCCTTCCCTTGCTCTGGCTCTTCTCTTGCCCTTGCTCTGCCTGCTACCTCAGAGCCTTCTGTATCATTTGGAAGTATGATATTACTAGGTTTTCATCCTCCCAAGGCAAAGGTCTAGTCACACTATTAAAATAAACACACCAATGACATCCCCATGTCCTTCATACCAGGGATATGGAGTGAGCCCCTGTGTAAGAAGATAAATGCTTTGTGAAATCAAACCAGAGTCTTCAGATTTTGGAGACCAGTGTCCAAAGTTATCACTCCACAGCTTCTCATTGTATATTCCATCCTTAATATTCACTTGACTTTGTATTTGAGGAGAATACCTGCTCTTTAAACACAACGTCTGTGTTCAGACACCAACATCCTTCAACTGCACTGACATAACAGGCAGAAGGAACCAAGATCAGAGACTAATCCTCAGCTAATGGAAGATATCTCCACAAAATCAATTTACTGAGGTGACAGCCTTTCTGCTGCTTTTGGTGAAAGCTGCAATACCTTGGGTAATAGTTTCTCAGAGCTGAAGTACTGGCTCTTACATATGGAAATAAATCACACTGTAATTGGAGGCATTTTAAAGTTAGTATTTGAGGCCTTTCATCCTTGGCCACGTGAAACAGTTTTTCTTTATGAGTTCTGGCACATAAGATGCAAGAAGCAAGCACACAGTCCATGTATGTCAATGATCTTTCCTTCAAAAGACCTTTTCGAGACTGATTCTGTTTTCTGAAATAAATCTAGAGTGACATCTTCTGTCAAGTAAATTACAGCCTCATAAAACAAATGAGCATTACAAAACCCTTTGTTTCCTTCTTTTAACCTAATTTCAATGCTATTGAAGTATTCATAGAAATTTCTACCTTCTAATGGCAGAGATCCTGAAATGCAGCATGCAAAGGGCTAGTTAAGGGCCACATAAACCTGTCAGTAAAAAAGAAAAATAAAAGGTCACATTTAGAAGGGTTGTGAGTTCTTACAAGACACCATCTTGCTGCTCCTCACAGGGCTGTATCTTATCAACTTAGATTTATTTTCTAGACTCTGTAAATTTACTTGCAGCATGCATAAACTCAAGTGACTTATGTATGTTAAAACTGGGTTAATGTGTACATCGAAGCTTTAGAAGAGTACAGCAAGAAAATCAATTAATGGGAGTCTATTCAAAGATGTAAATTAAGATAGGTAACCTTAGTTACTTTATGTAGCTTCTTGACAGATAAGTTACTATGTAAATTCAATTTCACACACGTATGGATAAATAGATGTTATTAGATCTAAGTGAATCAAACTCCAGAAGAATTTAATGTTTATAAAAAGACCAAAGTATAACTTATATATAACCTCTGCCTTTGTCTCAGAACTGAATGTTTTTAAACAAGTCATTCAGAAATTAATAATGAGTATTTGTTTATTCTTCATTTCTACTTTTTTTTTTTTCATGTGCTGGATTCTTCTAAGCAGATGAAGTAGGGACAGCTGCTATTTGAGTAGGTGGGACACACAGCCACTTGGCCACTCTTCCCTTGCATGGCACACAGCAGGAAAGCTGGAGGAAGTTGCAGTCTCCTGAGCCACCTAATGTAGCTGCCTCCCAAAAGCATATTTGAAATAAACACAACAGATGTAGAAGCTAGACACTGCACTGTTGAAGCAGATCAGTATGAGAAAATACCTCTACTGTACATCAGACAACATAGTATATAGAATTAAGATCATCTCTGTCATGTCAAGAGAAGGAATTTGGGTTGATATGAGTTACTTCTGCCTATGATACTTGTAGGCTCTGGCTTCCCCATCTATCAGATTTATGGCTCAGATTTTACCTGCTCACAGTTTCTGACCTTTTAATTGAGCTGTGTTAGGTGAATACATCTCAATCCAAGACAATTCCTGATGGCAGGAATGTGATGCTAACCCTCTATTTTGCATGAGTGATGACTGTCTTAATGTGGGACTTGGAAAGAGAATAGCAATTAATAAATTGTCTTGAATGAAGACATCCTGGGACAAATTCTGGAAAGGGCTATGGGCTGAAGAATCCATGGCCTTTCCACAGGCTCCTCAGGAGACAAGGAGCAGTCAGCTAATTATTCTTTTTTGCTGCTCAGGGCAGTACTCAGTACTACTGTGCTGAGTCAAAAGAGAATTGGTGCCTGCAAGTAGCCAGCAGCACATGCTTGGAAAAGAGAGTAAGAATAAGATATGAGGGAGGTTGCTGTTCCCTTAACTTTCTTTACCAGCTGTCAAGGATTTATTAAGGCAGGTTAACTACTTCTCTTTCAGTGCATTCCCACTGAGGGCAAAGTTACTCAAATCAAAACAATACCCAAATACTCATGTAACACCTAGACTTCCCAAGTATGCCTGGGAAGGCGACAGTCATAGTGGTTTTAGTCAGGAAATTTCTTCCACCCCTCCAAGATGCTAATTCATCAAAACTAACACTTTTTCTAACAGAAGGGCTTAGGATTTTTTAACCTGTTTTTCTTCACTCTCTAGAAATTATAAAAAATTTTTCCCTGGGGGGCAAGGAAGAGGGATAGTTTTTTGCTTCAAAACAAGGGTTTGGGGGTTATTTTTGGTATTATTGTTACTGTTTTACTAAGCTGCCTACTGCTGCAACTGTTTTTAATGTTAAAAAGTTAAATTAAGTATTTTGATAAATAAACAACACATTTTTTTTGAAATTTCATTTGATGAATATTTTCTGAAAATTAACTCTTTGTCTTAGTATAAAACAACATAATTTATTTCATCTGTGAAAATTTTTCATGAGAGAAAAATTCTATCTTCTGCAGCTATAATCAAGCAGCAGCTTATATGCATCTTTGCATGGTAGTTCCTTCCCTTGTGTTCCTTTGAATCTGTTCCTCTCTGTCCTAAAGTCAGGCCTTATCCATTGTAGCATAGTTGAGTCCTAAAAAAAAAAGTGTTTCAAGTTTTCAAAGATAAAAGTGGGTGATTTAGTTATGAATTAAGACAGTTTGCTTAGGCCATCTAAAAATAAGCTTGGTCTAAGCAAGTTTTTTAGGTGTTTCTTGAGTTAATGGAAAGTTAATATCAGCTGTACAGGGTGTTGGATCAAGAGCAGTGTTTAAAATAGATGGGATTAATTATCTTGAAGACTTGCCTACAGGCTGACTATAGAGTAAATCAAGTAACTAGCTCAGATTAGATGAACTTCTTTAGATATCTAAAGTTATAAGAGATTAATGCCTCCTCTCCTTCCCGGTGAAATTAATGAAAACATGGAGGATTTATTAGCAATGTTTAAGTTGAGTTAGTCTTTTTAAACCCTAAACAATTTTAGATTTTTTTTCTGCCCCTTTTTTTTATATTTGTTTCTCACTAACAAAACAAGCTTTTACTTTCCTTAATCATTTTATTTTATTGTTTGAACTCAACATCACCAAGAAAACTTGATTGAGTTCTCACACTATCATCACAGGACCATATGGGAAAAACAGAGGAGAATATTGTTGTCCTTATTTTATGGGAGAAGGCATGAGGGCATACAGAGATGAAATGATGCTCCATGTCTTCCAAACCTTTCAGAAATTATCAATAGAAATACTAGATTGATGGTAAACTGCTATTAGAAACAGAAATTAAAACTAAATAGTAGCACAGAAGGTATTCCCCCATACAGCTATATAAAGAACCATAACTGAAGAGTTCATGGACTCTTTTTTTTTTTTTTAGTAATGCTTATTTTCTGATTGTGAGTGATCTCTTAAATATGTACTTTTGTTAAACATATTTATGTAGCAGATTATGTCAAAACAACAAGTTACATAATTCTTAATACATGCAAACCTGGTTTTCTCCTTTTTTCTGAGCTCACCAACATAATTGGAGAAAACAACAACGTCTATTAGAGCAATCAAGCATCTGTACTGTAGAGCCAAGTCAAAAGTAACAGAAATAGTGTCTTACATGATATTTTACGTTCATCTTCCATGTCTAAGCTGTCAACCTTTCAGTCTGTTCTTTGAAAGGGAGCACAAGAACTGTCATTTAATAGTCAAGGGATACTAACAATGAAAGAACTATCATTTAAATAAAAATCAGAGTTGTGAAACTGATGTTGCAGCTGACTGATCTCCAAGTAAGTTTTATTTTGTGTAGCAGGGAATAATACTTCATTCAGCAACTCCAAAACAGATATGAATGATAAAATTCCACACACCTTGCTTTTAAACCTCTGTCAAGAAACCTGGACCAAGTAGGTATGTGACAGGCTGCCCCAAATGACTGACATAAGGCAAGTGTTGGATTTAGCATGTCTTCATTTGACAGCTGACCTAGCAGAGCACCTCAGTGGGCCGCTAGTCTTTCTTATATCTCTGATCTCTCGATTATAACATCACATCTCATTTAGCACTGCATATTCACAGTCATTTACAGACACTACCCAAGCCTAGGAAGTCAGCTAAAAAAATGTAACTGTCTCACTGTTATTATTAGCCATCAAAATTCTGAAATATTGTCATCTTGTGGCAGGTTGAGGACATAGCAAGGGAAATAGCCACTTATCCAGGCTATTTCCCTGGCCCTGGAACCAACCAGCATGACTGGAGAGATTTCAGGTGCCAGGCACACATGTGAATTGCTGCAGTTTCCTTAGTGCCATAGTGTGGGCAGACTGGGACAAACTAAATATATCAGACTTACATGGCAAGATCAGGTCTTTAACTTGTAGTGATGTGTTTTGGATTCCCAGTGTAGCAATACTCATCAAATCCAAAGCAATTTAGCTATTAGATCCACTGACTTTTTCACCAGCCTGAGAAAGTACCAGCAGTCTGCCTTTTTATACCTGCTGCCTAGCTACATACATAGCAAACCAATAAAAATCAGCCCTGACAGAGGTTAAAAGATGAGCTATAGCAACCTAATGCTAATAACTGCAGTACCCTCCTAACACTTTTTTGCTTGTTTTAAAGAGAGCTCCTACAGGAAGAGCTTCGCCATCTGTTTTGTACTGTCACATGCCTTCTTCCAGAGCATCTGAAGGACGTGCTAAACTCAGCACTGTTCTTCCCAGAGATTACACTGTGTGCACTCATTATCCAAGAGAACAGTGTGTCACCTTACCTCAAGTCACCACTGAGTCAGAGTTTTAGCTCTTCAAGACTCTGTGCCATGCCTTTATATGCAAAGCTCCTGAATCACGTAGAGGAAAAAGAAAGGAGAGCTACAAAAAAATTTCACTATGCATAAACATCTGCAGACATGTCCAAGCTGAGGGCACATATGTCAGGATGGATGTAGAGACATCTGAGCCCATAGAGAAGAAAATATTCAAACAGGCCCAGCAAGATACCAGTGCAGCTATATAGATCTTAGAGTGATCTCAATTCAGCAAATTTGAAGGCCCATGTAGACATATCAATGGATCTCTTCACTGCCTAAGAGAATCCAGGTTCCAGCAGCATGTCTGTGTCTGCCTTCTCCCATGCCTAGTTCTTTGCTAACATGTTTGAACTAGAAAACAGAGCTCGTACAAGTCCCCAAGCTCTTTCATATGAAATCAAATGAGTTACAATAGAAATGATCTGACAGGATCAAGAAGTACTTGAAGGTTTACTGTTTCTCGAAGAGTCAAGCCCAAGGCCATCTGCTTCACTCTGTAATGTAAAAGGTAAAATTACCATTTTCATGTCACCTGATGGTAGACTGTGGAAGGAAGCCTCATAGAAGCTAACAATAGCCTCATGATATGTATAAAGTGAATAAGTTCCTTATTCTGACTGAAAGGAAAAAAAAAAAGAGCCACCACCACAAATGCAGGTCAAATTAGGAGCTTAGCAATGTCAGTGGGGAGAGGTTCAGTAAAGAATGAAAGTAAATGGATATAGCTATTTCTTTCTACTGATTCAGGGAAACAGAATTTTATGTACATTTTTTCTTATTAAACATTATCAAATAAAAGAAATATTGTCTCCTATCTAAAGATTTCCTCCCAATAGAAAAAAACCTGCAGAAAAGTAAGTGTTCACTGAAGGTTAGGACCACAAAAGCGAGGGATGCACCACAATTAGGCTCATGTATGAAGGTTCCTAACCCACCTTTGGGGAGCGTAAGGCCACAGTTCTGCACTGACCAGCCTCAGACCTCGACTTCCCAGGATCACTCAGCGACACCACCCTGACCCAGATTAGGCAGGTAGGCAAAGCTGGTTTATGCCACTTGCAGGAGAGGAGAAAGTACCTGACTGCGAGTAACATCAGAACTGAGGAGGCAGATAATATCTGAGCTGGCATAAAATCTAGTGCGTTACTACCTGACACAAAAATCCCTCAAGCGCACCAGAACAGTCGGGGTTAGTTTGCACCAGTTCAGTGATGCACCATATGGCTATGACATTTTAAATCCTATGTTGTATCGTCTAAAACCACATTTTCCATTCCTTGCAGCCACAGCCTAAGGAATAAAAGAGCAGGAAAAACACTGCAAAGATAGCAGCCAGCTGAGAGGCAACATTAAAGCCGAAGTATGCCTCAAATCCCATCTCTCCATGGGATTTATTGAATATAAATAGAGTAGCAAACAGAACTGAGGTGCCCCAAGCACTCCTGTATCTTGTTTATTATCTAGCGTGATGCACATTTATTTATTCCACATAAAACAGAAGCTTTAAGAGAGAGAATGAGAACATCTTCAGTCTGCCCACAGTAGTTAATCCCAGGTTCAAACTGCTTCAGAAAGGAAAGTTAAATCCTTCCCATCATCACCATAAATTCTGAGTTATAATTAGTAGGTGAATTATTAAAACAGGAATGAGGTAGACACAGAGAGAGACATGTCAGCACTTCTAGAGATGCTCCATGTGAAGCTCAGTACAATAAGCAGCACTGGATCATGCTTACAAATCAGTCACAGAGGGAAACTGGACAATTTGTGAATCTAGCTCAGACCTTTAGTCATTAGGGAGATTCACTGTCACAGCGTTCAACACTTGTGCTCTTTAGGTATCATCAGTGTGAGGCAGCAGTAAACAAAACTACAAACCCAAATTTTGGACCTAACTATTAAAAGCACTGATGAGGTGGGTCATCAGCTCCAGCTACTTTGGGATGATAAGAACCCAACACCTGGATGAGAGTGCATGGCATACAGCCACTGTCTTCTGCATCCTTGGAGAGGACCAGCATTTCCCCTCTAACAGCACAAAAATGCACTGTGGATTCTTTGCCATCATGGCTACATTTTAGCATTGAGGTTGTGTGTTTGGGAATGAGAAAGTGGATATTTAATACCATGCCAGACAAATCTCTGGTGTAAAGTCTGTCAAGATCAATAAAGTTTCATCATGGAGGAATTTGTCCTGTTATTATAATTCAAGGAGTTTCAGGACTAAGGGAAAGTAAAGGAGAACATGTTCACTGCTTAAAGTAAGGTCTAAGTATTATTTTTCCAAAGACATTCATTAATACATTTTTTTTACACTGAAGAGAGTCACACTCCTATAAATGCTGGCTCATACATTTTGAAGCATAAAAGGTGACTAGCCCCTACTTAAATGAATGAAAACAATGTTCCTTTCTAATCAGATTTTAAAGGAAAACACTAATCAGCAATTTTTGAATGAGAAACCATAGCCAGCTAATCCATATCCTGTGATACCCTCACCTTCCTATTTACCTTCTCCCTGCTATTGTTCACATGGTTATTTATCTGATCAGATGCTGAAATGGTGGGTTGGCATTTATCCAGACTACATAAGCATTTTTATGGAGACCAAGAGAAAACACCTAAACAGTACCAAAGCAAAGAGCAGATGTCTACAGTTTATTTTCCATGATTAAACTTCAATATAATTTGCATGAAGTCCTCTTTGTATTCAAGTTATCACATTGGGGAGTCTGTGCTTGTGGTTGAGAATGACAGATGTTTGAGAAATTTGTCCAGCATTTGCAAAGGACAAGCTTCCAGATCCAAGCAGAGAAAACAGTAGAGTGGAGTTCACTCTGTTAGGATTGGAAAGGACACAGTGGATTTTATGTTAGGTTCAGAGTTGACAGTCTTCTCAAATAGCTCATCTGATGCAACACATTCAATTTCTTTATCGAGTCAAGGTTCTTTAAGGTATTTAGCCTTTAAACTGTCTTAGCTAAGTATCTTAGAGGGTTAATATTTTGGCTTATATTGGAGGTGAATTGTAACGTCATTTACCTTAATCAGCTTTGTTGAACAGCTGTCAGCCACTGAAGTCCTGAAGGAGTTAGGACACAAGCTCTGCTTCCCCTTCCTAACTCTTCTTGCACTACTTTCCCAAAGCATTAAAGGAGATAAAAACTTATCATCTTCACTGATATCCAACACTGCAAGGAAGGCTGTGAGGTCAGGATTATATGAACAATCCTGTCCGTCCTCTGGAAAATCATGCTACCAGTAGTAAAGGAAGTGTTCTTCTTCCTTGGAGAATGAGCCCATATTATAGACTTGAAAAATGGCTGCTATCCTGGCTGCTCCAGCAATTACTGAAGTAGACTTGGTGTCTGGAGTCTTTCAAAGGCAGCATGTCAAACGGTGTTTTACTTTCCAGGTTAGAAGTTAAGCACATAAGTATAAACTGAGCAAGAGCCAAGAGATGCTACCTTTAAAGCAGGCAAAATGCCATCTATCAGCAGTGCTTAGCCTCTCCAGGAGGCAGTGGCTTCTGGCTCATGCTGAGTTCAGAGTCCCATGAGACTCAGAAATGGGAAAGCATCAATATCTCCTCCATGTGCTGGCCCTGCTCTGTGTGATTCAGAGTCTGGCACCCTGCAGTACCAACCCATGACAGAGACAGCCTCCACAGTTGACAGATGTGTGCTTCTACAGCCTGATCTTTAAGAGGTCGGTGTGCAGGACAGGGAAGCTTCCCAGTGCAAATCCAGTATGAATCAAGGGAACCAAGCACACTGGCATACAAGCATTGTGTATTCCCATAGCATGCTGTTCTCAGAGACTGCAGAACACAGAAAGTGACCCTCCTCGGCCAGCATGCATTATGGTCAGTCTCTTCTTCTGTCAAATGGGCAATTTCTGAAGATCTAGACTTTATTTTTTCTCTGGTCAGAGTGCTTCCTGTATGATATATTAGAGTACCAGCCGCAGAAGAACCAATGCCTTTCGTATTAGTGTGAAAGACACAGAATAAGAGCAGTTTCACAGTTACTCTCACTCCACAAGCAATACATGGCAGTAGATTGTAGACCTTGTTGGAACTCCTTCTTCAGCCTGGTGCTGTCAGGAAGAGGAGAGGTTACCCTGCCACACTGCTGACTGCATCTGCAGGGCAATTCACAGCCTCCTTCTCCAAATAATCATGTTCTGCTCGCGATGACCATTCTTTAAATGGTGAGGGAAGCCCAGTGCTTCTGGAAACCCATAAGAACAACTTGGGGCACAACAACAAACCTAGTTGAGATGGTGCTCTTGAAAGCATTTTCTAGAGTAATGGCGAAGGCTGCCCAAAGCAAAATGTGGCAATTGAAGGTGACCTTTTACCTCACCAGCCTTCTCACTCTCTGCCTTTCTGCCTCTTTCAGTTGCCCTGTTCTTTTGCAGGTACATCTATCATTTCCTATCATTAAATACAGGGAGAAATGGGTGCCTTTAAGGACAAGTTAAAAAGGATAAGGAACAGGGTATTTTGTTTGTTCAGAGCCCAGAACAACTTCCATTTGCTCTGGCACTAACAGGGTCCCTGAAAACACATACTAATTCAGGTTAAAGAAAAATAATAATTCACAAATTTTTCCACTAAATCTTACTTACTATCTGTCCAGGCCATTGTAATTCAAATGTTTTCCCCTCCTCAACTCAGATGACAGAAATTTTACTCTCTAGTACCTGTTCAGGAAATAACTTTTACTTTCATGAATGTATATATTCATGTGTATATGAACATATGAATATGAAAATACAGAAGCATCATCTGTACTTCATCACAGTCTATGCACATTAGTCATTGTGCTTCTTATCTTTCATAATGAGTGGTCACTGAAAAAGCTTTTTAGCAGAATCTTTAAGCTTATTAAAAACTGTGTTATAAAAAATTTCCTACTGACTAGTCTACAGATATCCTGATACTGTTGTAATCAAGAAATTCACAGCTGCAGCTAAATTATATGTCACTAAGACAGGATGTGCATATTTGAGACTGGACTCACTAGACTGCCAGTGAGAGTCTGATCCCACCCCAAAAAACTTCATTCTGGTGAAAAACAGTGATGAGTGGGAGAAAGGAACATTGTTAAGCACAGTGTGCATATGGGAAAAAGTGATACAAAGAAAATGACTTGCCCCAGATCACACAGGAAGACAGGGACAGAGCTGGTAATTGAACCCAAATGTCCTGAAACACAGCCCAGTTGCCTTAATAGTACCTTTTTTCCATTTTATGCTGTCTTCAATTATTTTCACTTCACTTAGATATTATGGTGACAGATGCCTTACAGAAACCTAAAATGGATGGAAAGTAGGTGTCAAGAATTTCTTGGACACAAAAATAAGCAAAACAGAAGATATTTTCACTTTCTCCAGGGTGTATACTGACTTGTCTGCTATCTTCATCATAAGAACATCACACTATTTTGATTGCCTCCCTAGCCCTTTTATAGAGATCATTTTTGTAATTGATGGTGTCACTGTGAAAAGCAATCTGCTGCTGAATTAAAGATTAAACCAAAACTAAGCCCTTAGTCAGTGTGAATGTGTATATTATTCAAGGATCCTGTTTATTATAAAAGGTAGTTCTACTTTTTAATGCCCATGAAGATTAAAAATAAACTAGTCAAAGCAAGGAGTTTACCGTAACTTATATTCCCAGAAGGGACGAGTCTGAATTGTCATTACGAGAATAGCCTGCCTCAATCATTTTGAAAAAGATTGTATTATAAAACAGGATGATCTTTACATAATTTATACAGTTTAATTTCACCTAATATTTTTCTTTGTAAATTCAAAAGCTGGTGACACATACACGCTCCCACACTTTCTTCATTAACAGGGGAGAGAGAGAGAGCTTTTTCCTTTTTCAATACACAGTCCAGCTGAAGCCAAGCACTCAAGTAGGACAGCAAAAAGAGAAAAGATACAAGTGGCCCCACAAAGCAGCAAAAAGGTTTCTGCCCATTGTGTGCAAAGCACTAACCTACACTTAGTTAAAGAAACAGCTAAACAGCTTACTATCCTGGTGGCAGGCAGGAAAATTCATCTGACTGCTTTCCACTGCATCCACTGGCATTCCCAGCAAGTGCAGTATTAAAGGCTTCACTGACCTGGACGAGAGGAAACCCAGGCTCTGGCCACAGACCAGTGGGGCTGTCTGACTTTCTGTTCAGCACCTGATTCCTCTGACTAAACACAGATACCTACATGTAAGCTAGTCCCTGCAACCTTATTGAGAACAAATGAACTCATCCAAACTAGATATCTCAAGTATGACAAAAAAATCCCATCCTGAAATTGCTTCTCTCTCTCTCCATTAAGCATAAGAGTACTTTTTGGCAGCTTGCTCAGCTGAGAAAGTGTAAACCCAGTGAGATGATTCATGGTCCTGCCTCTTCTTCGAACTTTTACAGTGGATAGAGTGTTTGTGAGTTGTGTCACTTCCACTACACAAGTAACTATAGGAAAGACAGAATTAGAGCTGTTATAGCGGGTCCAGAGGAGGGCCACAAAAATGATCAGAGGGCTGGAACATCTGCCCTATGAAGAAAGGCTGAGAGAGTTGGGGTTGTTCAGCCTAGAGAAGAGAATAACAGTTTTGAAGATTTAGATTAAATATAAGGAAGAAATTCTTTACAATAAGGGTGGTGTGATACTTGACCAGGTTGCCCAGGGAAGCTGTGGATGCCCTGTCACTGGAAGCATTTAAGGTCAGGTTGCATGAGGCTTTGAGCAACCGAATTTAGTGGAGATGTTCCTCCTCATGGCAGGATGGGTGGGAATAGATGGCCTTTAATTGTCCCTTCCAACCCAAAGCATTCTGTGATGCTATGATTATAAAAAAAGATTAACATCTTGAAAATACCATAAATTCAATCAAAAGTCATGGTAAAGATAACAGTCCCTGGGGGCCTGGGTCTGTGATCTTTCATCACAACATGCCTGCCCTCATCAGCTCCTCTCTTTGCTATGTAAATATGGGGCAACTATTCATAGCATGACTTACTTTCATTATTTTGGTTGGTATGTATCCACATCTGATTACCTTGTAACCTTGGTTTTGTTTACACTTCTCTAGTATTGATTTTATCAGTTTTGCATACGTACTTAAAAGCTATTTTAGTACAAGGCCATTTAAAGCCTTTTAAGCCAATCAGTGCCATTGAGAAGTCACAATTTATAGACGCACAGGAGGCATGACAATTTTGCTATCTGGATCTGAAGGAAGAAGTGGAAACAAGAATGTTTTACCTTAATTTAAATAAGGACTAATCCCCAACACAGCAATAAATATTTATAAATCTTGTTCATCTATGAATGTGTTCTCTGTATTTCAGGGACACACAACTAGGGTTCCTTCCCTCTGAGGAGGGACTATGATCCTGATCCATGCTCAGAGTCAGAGTTTGAACCCAACTGCCCAACAAGCATTGCCCAGAGCTCACAAAGCAGAAGCAGAAAAGTGTGGACCAAAAAAATTTACAAACATACCACTTAAGGAAAAGGTGGATTCAGTTCCCAGTCCCGTCCCGTCTTGAAACAAAAGCTGTAAGATCTTTTACAGCCTCAGAATAATGTTGAATAAAATGCTGTGGCAAACATATCTATTCTCCAATAAAAGACCATCAAAACTATTTGAGATTTCTTTTGAAGACATTGCTGATTTCAGCGGGTAAAAAACATTTGTTAAAGGTCAAAACATTTTGTCTGCCATTTTCATAACAAATAATTTTTAGTTCAGACTTACAGTTGCCCCAGCATTTACCTTTAGTTTTTTAAAAAAATTAACTCCAATGAAATATTTTAAGACTCCATTTTTTTTTTTAATAGGATAAGCAACCTTACCCCCCAAAAGAAATCATTTCAGGTCAATGTGAATGGAATTTTTTTCAGTCAGTGAACTGAAAAATCAATTATTCCAACAGCCACTGCTGTGAGCAACTCAAGGGCAATGTGAGACCAAGAGACAAATTGGGAAAGAAGAACTGACTGGTCCTGCCATGATACTTTTCAGCAGTGTTACCCATCATGACACAAATGTTAACACCAGTGCTCTCACACTCCTCATTTTCTGTGATTCTTAAAATACCAATTTGTTTCTCATTTCAGAAACTTTATTTTCATTCTCTGCTTACTCTGAAAATAATACTACATATTTATCCGTATTTAAATACTTCTTCAGTTGTTTAACCTTCTCCTACCTCTTCCTTTTTCATCTCATTTACTATAACTGGCTTGGGAAGCGTTTAGAGACTATAATGCATAGCCTCAAGACAATTGATATGTGAATGTACTTATCTACATCACTGCAGAAAAAAAGAAACTTTGTTAACTTATGAGTTATCCCAACAGCAACACAAAAAAAATCTGGTTCTTTTGGTAAAACTGTGTCAAAATATAGGTGGGGATACCAATTCTATTAATTGACGAGATCTGCAGTTTTCTCCTCTTTCTGCACACAAGGTCAAATGAAAGTAATAACAAGTCCCATGAAACTCAAGATCCAGCCTCTCACATAACAGATCACCTAGTTCTGTGTGCACTAGTATCTTCCATTATCAAAAATATTTTGATATTTAGGGGGAGGGAAATTTATTTCTAATATAATTTTCTCACTTCTCATTATTTCTCTGTTTGTCTACCGGAAAAGTTAAATTGGTTTGACTTTGGAGTCTCCTTCTCTGGAGACATTCGAGACCCACCTGGACGCCTTCCTGTGTAATCTTGTTTAGGTGTTCCTGCTCTGGCAGGGGGCTTGGACTAGATGATCTTTTGAGGTCCCTTCCAGTCCCTGTGATTCTGTGTGATTCTGTAGCTGCAGTAGTCTGAGAAAGAGGAAAGATCTGTGCCTGAAAAGTGATAGGATGACATGAAGTTTGTCTTCTGGCCATGGGGCATAAAAGTATGATTAGCATCATATATTTACCACCTGACTCCCTTGGCTGGATGACTTTAAAAATAGCTTAACTGGCAATATCCTGTGGCAAGATGTTTTAAGTAGTCTCCTTGCACAATCCTGCTAAAGATGAACATTATTTCATATTGAGGTGTCAAAATTAAGTGACCCAGTTCTCACATGGAAACAGTATTTTCTTCGTGCCAACGAAACTTTCAGTTTCCAGGTCTGAACTAATTTTTGGATTCCAATTTAAAAAAAAAAAAAGGAAAACCAAACAAAAAACCCAAACCCAAAAAACTAAGGCCATTAAACAATCTTTATGGAGAAGTAAAATGAAAAGGAGAGTAAATTAATTTTCATTTAATTGAGGATCAATGCCTTTTGCCTTTAAGCAATACTACTTAAAAGTCAGTCTGTTGCCTGAAAGTAATATGCTTTTTATTGTTTGGCATAACTCCAAGGCTTGCTATAACTACAAATAACTGGAAAAAATAAAAACTATTTCTGGTTCTTTCTGGTTTGTTTACTTTTGCATTTGCATGCACTCTGTATCTTCAGTTTCATTATTTTCTATGTTTCTGTGACTCTTTCACACTGCAATAGCAGAATGAAAATCATGATTGTAAAGCCTCAAGAATTTGCAGAACAGTCAGAGAATAGGAATCTTATCTGATACTACTTTTAACACTTTTTTTATAAATTAATATATTTTAAATTTATAGGGTCCCTTTAAATCCTTCCACTCCGATAATCTGTATTTCTGATTATCTTGTGCAGAAGTACCAGCTTTTTTCCTTTTCAAAGCAAAACCTCATTTTCCTATTTTCTGCAAAGCTTTGCTCTGTGCATTTTTTTTTATTTATTTTCCAACTGATGGTGAGATGAGGATTTATATGACATTTCTAAGTTCTGAAAGTGACTTGATTTTCCTCTTCAAAGACCCCAGGTACCATGTCTTCTTTTAATCATTCTTTTTCATGGCCCAGCAAAAGTATTTAAGCACAGGCTTAATCCTCAGTCAAGTAAAGTATATAAACACATTAAGTTACTATGAAAGCAGCCCCTAAAGCTAACACCAAAACACGTGACCATTCTATCTCCTCTTGACTTCAAAAGACTAGTAGTCCAGGTATTTTCAAAGAGGCATCATATTTCATTTAATTAAAAAAAAAATCTTTCTATGATCTTTCCCATCCCATAAAAGCCCAAACTATTTCCATTTAACTATTACCTCATCTCATATCAGAATAAAAACATAGCTTTTGTGGTTTTGACAAAGACATTCTTTTCTTTCTATTTGATAAAGAGAGTTTTATACTGAGAACTGTAAAACTGAAAAGTATCATTGTTTAATGTTTTTGGATTCATCATCCTTAATAGTCAGAGTGGGCTGAGAATTTTCCAACAGAGTATTTCTCTGCTGCAAAACATGGTTTCATGGCTGAAATATGTTGCTTTTGGAAGTCCTCTTCTGCCTTGTCCAGCCTGGCTGGACCCCAACACTTCACTGTGCCTATGGAACCGTGCTGAGAAGGAGAGAGTGAAAGAGGAGGAGTGGGAAGCACTTGCCAAGCCTGGTGATGACGAGCAGGACTGAGAGGTAAGATTCACAGACATTTTGGGAACCAGCTATATTTCTAACAGCCAGCTGGACTGGACCACCTGCAGCACTGCTCTGGCTCCAATGAAGCAGCCCTTCATGGTGTTAATTTCCTCATTCTTTTTTCCTTACTTTGTCAGGATCACTGAAAATATACTCCACACTAAACTTTCACCTGCAAGTTTGACCTTAGCGTTCTTCAATATCTTGAAATTATTCCCTTGTAAAAGGAAAGCCATCAGCATTTGTTTGCTGTAGATCCAATTTAGCAAAGCTTCACTCTTAAATTTTATGCCAGAACAATCCGTGTACAATGACACATGTACTTTTATAAGGCACATTTGTAAATTTATAGTTTTTTTCAGGTCCTCGCAATTTTTCCTTTGATATCTACCAGAATCTCTGCTTCGTTTTTTACCAACCTTTAGAAATAGGATATAATGACTGCTTACAGTGTCTTCTATTGCTGAGTGCAGATGGCATTCCCATTTTAGGATGGCTATTCCATGTTTATATTTCAGGGTCCTTGGGCAAGTCCCTGCTGTTATTTATAGAACATTTTTGTAAAGTACATTTGTATATGTCTTGCTAAATAGTGGTTAATAGAGTTAAATGTGGCATGGCATTTGGAAACATTGCAAGCTCAGAACTTTTCACAATTAATAATACAGGAAAAAAATTGAACAGAATGCTTTATGGCAGTGTGCATTTATTGTACATCTATGCTTTGTGCTGACTGCCTTTATGTTGTGTTAGCATTAAAATCATGCCACTAATGAGACTCAGTGTATTTTAAGAAACACTAACAGCAATCTCTGAGAAAACTTAGAATATAAATTCCACAATCTGTTGTCAAAAATAACATTATACTGTTCATATTTTTAAATGTGACATTGTAAAGGTATCTTGATTTCTTTTCAAGCCCTGTAAGCATTGTATAAAATAGTCTGTGCTGGTGAAATTACCTGGCAATGCCTCATGTTCCATGATCATTTTTCCTGCAGTACAGCTGGAAATTCAGAAATTCTTTAGTCAGCATCTGATTAGCCATGCTTAATCATAATGAGCAGCAGTTCTAGGAATATATGCATAGTCCTGCTAACTCAGTTTTGTCTTCATCTCTGCAATAAAAAGGTTTCCCCATCTACAGCCTACTTGCTCACAGTTAACTTGATGGTAAAATAGCCATCAAACTCTCACATCACATCTCCAGTGCTGGAGGATTATTTCTTGATCTGCCTTGAAGCAAAGCTATAACTTTTCCAGACTGGCCTGTGAGTCTGGCTGGTAATGATATGACTGCTCCTTTTCTAGATATGAGTGATTCATTTTAGATCACAACAGTTCAGTTTACATCGCATTATATTGTTCAGTTTACAATGCATTTCTTGCATTGCAAGTTACCTTGGTATTTTTATTAAAAAATAAAAAAGTTATTATTTGCTATTTTACTTAAGCCTGCTGTATGCTAATATGAAAAACCAGATTAGTAGTAAAATTAATTTTCTTCAGGAATAAAGGTGATGGGAATCATACAAAATCCATCTTGTGCTGAAACCAATTTTTAATAAAAATATTTTATATCTTCTATATATATAAAATTCTTATCACAGCAAGCTAAGAAATTACTTTTTTTTCTAGAAAAAATATAAAGGGAGAACTATTATTTAAGTTTTTAGTTTAAAATATGCCATTCAATATCAATGCATAAAACAAAAAAAAGAATTAAAATTAAAGTGCTTTGCTTTTTTAAAAAAATATTAAATTTAATGCAAAGACAAAACTGAAGTTGTAAGCATTTTGAGTAGCTCTTCAGAATGTAATAAAGTGAAAACATGAATTATTAAGTCACTGAGACTATTCCAGGGCTTATAATTAACCATTCTCATACACCTATACCTACTCAGGCATCCAAGGATTTACAGGCTGCTTTAGCAGCCCAATCTGAAGTCTCTACCCTGACAAACTCTGTGGCTGGATACCTTTAAATGACTACACAGGAACTGCCACTACAGGGATCTACCTACCCAGAACGGACAAGTTCTCCTGTCACTCAACAGAAGCTATAACTCATTCAGGATTTCCCTAAGCTTACAGTGGACAGGGGAGATGCATGACATATGCTGTTTTCTTTTTCTGGCCTTTCCTACTTTTGGCCAATGCCACAGGTAGGATGCTGAGCTAGGGAGACACTTTGTCTGACTCTGGCCAGCTGTTTTTACAGTGATCAGGACCAAGGTTGTGCTACTTACTATGTCCTGACACTTAAGCTCAACACTTAGTCTAACTTAAGTAGGATCTTGAGTTGTATTTAAACATGTTTTCCCTAAGTGTCTGTAGAATCAAGTCTCTTCCTATATAAATCAAATATGCTAAAGAACATGCTCATATATAATCAGATTAGCTGAGACACACAGAGACATGACTACTGAGGCTCAAATTATGGAATTGCATTTAAATTTCTGGACATAAGCAGCCCAGCAGCAGAATACTATTTCTTTCATACTGGCATTAGACAGTTTGAAAGAGGGACTGAAGAAGCTCCATTCTCTACATTATGAAACAGTTTATTCCATCCACACTACACTGTCAGAGCCCGAGGAGGTGGAGGGGAGGGCGCGGAAACAACAACAAAAAACCCCACACCCAAACTCACAACAATAAAATTTTAGGAAAAAACTTCTAAACAGCCACACTGAAGGCAAAAGAAATGTTATATCCCCAAAGTGTTCTAGCTGAATTTCTGAAAGGCATGTTTAAAAGCCTTCTGAAGCTTTCTTAGCTTCTGAGCTAAACAGCCATCTAAGCAGGTTTCTGAAAGTCTTCTTTAGCAAACCGAAACCTTCCCTATCGCCTGTGCAGTTGTCAGTCTCTCTTCCATGCCCTAACCCTGCTAAGATTTGCAGCTGTCTTTTCTGAACATCAAAATTGCTTTAAAGCTGCAATGCCCCAAGAAGACATGCCTTTTTTCAGGTAATCTAGATCCGTCAATCTGTCCAAAACTAGTACATCATTCCATAGTCAGTAGTTTATTCTGTGACAGTAATAGGCAATAAAATAATGCAGTGAAATATTTTAGCATGAGGAGTCTAATTCAGTATAGGTTAATAAAGTCTAGGTGATTCATCATGGCACATTATTTATCCACAATAATTTACTAGGTAGACATGTGAAATCCCATTATAGTCAGTTGAAATTTATGGGCTGGGCAGTCTTCTTTGGCTTTCCTCATTTTTATTTTTATTTTTCTACAACAAAGGACATTTACTTTCCCCAGAGCAACTGAACAATAACCAGGAGTTGTAGGATTGCATTATTTCTGGTTAAAAAAGCAAGATGTTTTTACAATGCAAGATCTTTTTTACAATGCAGAGCTAAGAAAAACTGTTAAATTGCTGCTGTTTAAGTCATGTCAATCCTGCTGAGAGCACTGTAATGGTTAAAAATAGTTTGGGAATGAAAACACTTTTGGACAGAGATTTAAATGGTTAAAAAAAATACGTACATAAATAGAAAAACTTACCTAGGACAATTTTTAAAACTATTTAAGTTAAACCACTGTAGCTTATGTGCTAAGACAAGCCCCACTAGTCTGTGTATTGGAATAGAGCACCAGCTAATGGAAATTCATGAGAAATTATCACAGAACACTGCAAATAAAAATATTATTAACTGCATGAGAAAACAACATCATAAAACACTTGAGGGTGTTTTCTGAAAACTTCATTACTGATGGTAATGGCTGAAAACTTAAGAAAAAAGTTATCATCTCCTCTCTCCCATAATCAAAACATCTCTGGTACTAGCAACACAGTGTCAGGCTTGTCCATGAGCAAAACACTGTCTCCCTGGAAACAGCTAGAATGTGATGTGTCACTTCATCTGATCCCAAAATGAGAGATAAGAAACAAGAAGTGTGAAATCCTTTGCTGTAGAGGTTAGCATTTTATTAATAAACACCTGCAGTTTGATGTCTAGGAGTACCTGAAACATGATTTCCTAATTGCTGCAAAAGACATTGAATCTCCTTTACAGTTGCATCTGTCATGACAGAGGTCCTTTCTTTCACTGTTATTTTCCTGCCTAACACATCATAGCCTCAAAACAAAATTATAAATATCTCCTTTGCACAACTTCCTAATTAAAACACTCTTTACTTCACTAAAAATTACATTAACACTTTACTGGAAGCAAACTTAACATATTTATTCAACGCCACCATTGGGACTTTATCAACCTAACTGTTAGTGTGCACGCTAGGCATAGATCTAGGATTGCTCAAAACAAAGTCACACTAATGATTTTAATTAGGAACACCTCCTAAACCAAAGCTGTAGAAAAGGGACATTGATTCAGTAGCAAACCAGCCAGAGTGCATCACAAGCAACATTTTTTTCTGTTAAAGTTGGTCTGGATTCTCTGATCTAACTAAAAAGTAAGGCCTGTTAGGGAGCTTCTCTGTCTCCACACAAATAATTCTCCATATTTAGACTGGAATTTTTGTTCACAGTCAGAGAGAGAGAAAGAAAGAGAGAGAGAGAGCAGGCACTGTGGGGCAGCAGTAGCCATGTGCAGGCTGACGCCCTCCAATCCACGTCTGTTCCCACACTACATGACCTGGATCCATGCAGAGCAACAGTTAAGGATAAAGCTAAAGTGTCCTTAGATTTCTTGAATAAAGCAAAGTGAACTCCAAGCTCTTGGCTATCATGGGTTGAATGCCTTATCCATTTTTTCTCTGGCTGGAAGGCAAGCTGCTTTGAAAGTCCTTAGTTTCCTATTGCTGCAGAGGGGAAAGGAAATTAACTTCTCTAGAAGATACATGAGATAGGAAACACCTTCATATCTAACCCAGTTATTTACTTAGCCAGAAGCAAGCTTTACTGACATGAACATACTCTCCATCAGGCTTGTTGGGCATAATGCAGTGAATAAGATGTTTGAATGCATGACCCTTAACTTTTTCTAGAATTTGCGGATGAATGAGGGACTGCAGAAAGAGTGCCTGAACACTGTATTTGAAAACTCAGCTCTCCACCTGCTTTCTCTCACACTACCAAAGCAATGTTGGGTAAATGTCTTTGATCGCAGTGATCACAGCTGCACCAATGATGACAGTTTGTCCATCCATCATCACGTAAACCTTTGTGAATTCCACAAAAATGCTGTAGCAGTCAATGGTTAGTGAGACATAAAAAGCTACATAATATTAAGTACTCTGGAAATAAAACAAACCATCAATTGATTCTTATTAATTTAACATTAGGGAAACCCCCCAAAGTGACACATTTCAATCTCAAACTGCCTATGCTTTGGTATTTCTGTCTCTAATATGAGAATGTCACAACTACTTTCTGTAGCATGTTATGAAAGTCAGTTCATTAACAGTTAAGAAGCCCTCAAACCATATACAGAAATTAATATCTTTTTCTCTAGAGGACAGTCTGAATGATGTGTCATACTGAGGGCATGGCCCAAGTGCTAAGCAATGAGGGCAAGATGGAATGGTGAATAATGATTTGTTTAGAGATCACTTACACTGTGATGAATGGGGACCATTTAAAACAAAAAAAGTATGTGATCATTAAATTAAAGAAAGTGTTATATCTATTACAATGCAGTTCTTAATATAATGATCATACAGTACTAATGTTACAAAATTAATACTTAATTCCAGTATTTCACAGCTTTCAAAAGGTAAGTTTGCAGTTCCTTCTGTATGTAATTATATGTATAACCACGACAATATCCTCTTTTGACTCTTGATAGGAATACTTTCATAACACAGCTCTCAAGATGAGGTTAGCTGTAAAAAAAAAAAAAAAAAAAAGTATGGGAGAGAACTGGTGGAAAGTGAAGGTAAAATGCAAAGCCTGACTAGACCATTCTTTGAGAGTAATAAATTTGTTAGATATTGTTTACTAATATATTAGCAAACATCTTTACAGAAGTACTAACCAGCAAAGACAGTGATATTACCAGCAGAATGAGGGACAGTCATCAACAAATAGAAAACCAAAGAATTATTGAAACAAAAGGTCCTAATTTTGAAACAGCCAACATTATTTTAAATTCTTCCATGGAAGAATAGAGTCTGTCATTCCCAGACTGACAACTTTTAAACTAGGTACTCTACTATGCATCTTATCTTGCCTTCCTCTGTACTCTAATATTTAGATGAGTTACTTGTCTTTTTAGCTTCTTTGGACCTTTTTTATTACCTTTGCAGTGGAATTAATCTATGGTTCTGCATCTTACAACTACTGTCATTATTAGGTAATAGAGAGAACATTGAGGTGGCTAGTCTTGACTAAATACTGTTTACTGATGGATTAAAATGCATACAGAAATTTCCTTACATTCCTAGGTGATATCAGAAAACATAACTGTGACTTGTGTCTAAAAACGTTGGACCAGATGATTTTCTGAGGTCTCTTCCAAACTGGGCTGTTTTATGATTCTATGAAAAATAAAATTTATCAGGACAGGATATATTCCTATTAGAGTAATTTATTTTTTTAAATTAAGTTTATCATCATGAATAAAAATTAATAAATAATGACTTTTTTGGCCATCTACTAAAGAAAGTGTTGAGAAGAGGGGATAAATAAGGATTTTTTGTTGTAAGTAAACAAGCAACAGAGAAGTGAGTAGTTCACCTAGTAGCCAAGATGAAAATGAAAGGACTCCTGGATCAGAATCTGAAGAAACAGCAAGCAGGACTCATGGCAAGTATGTGAACAGCAATCTCAGGCTCTCTAGCAGCCCGTACGCATATCTAAAAATATAGCTGGGAACTCATGCTTATTAGCAGGAGGATATTGTTTGTTAATTTTTGATTACCTAGTGTTTATGCCTAGAAAGACCTAATAGAGTAACACAGTGCAAAATCTTCTGGAATTATTAGCAAATTTCTTTGCTGACACTACCTCAGAATACCATATTAGTTACTTTGGTGAATCTGAAACAAAGAAAAGAATAGCACTGCTAATATGATAGATAATGTTGCATGAGATCTTTACGTTAATTAAGTTTTATAAGTTATCCATAATCTCTATCCCCTGGAGCTTCAAGCCCTTGAAAATACCATTTCCTTCAGCTGCAGTATTGTAATCTTGAAGGAAAACAAAAGAACCTGGTATCTGTGAATTTATGAGACAAGTCCCTGAAAAAACTATACCAATTATAGCATAATCTTTTTCCTGTTTCACTGGCCCCAAACAAGTCCCCCAATACATATGCTTTCAGGAAAGCTAGAAAGTTGGTCATCTGTAGCTCAGGTCCCCAAATGTCCCCTTGCTGCCAAGGAGCAAAAATGTAAGCAGAAGTTGCTGGAGTTGTTACATGGAAGTGTCACAAAGGAAATGCTATGAAGAGCCATAATTCTTCCAAGAAACACATTCCTCCTCCACTTGGAATTTAAAATATGTAAGAGTGCACCAGAAATACTAACAATGGTGAAACACTTGGTGGAGAGGGGAAGAACCACAAAAGCAAACACTTACTGATGTTGAGACGAAAGAGTTACTGGAAGAGGAAAAAGCAGAGTTTGAAATACAGTGGGCTTCTGCCATGTTCACAGTCAACCTTTGCTTACCCTAGAGGTAAAGAAAGATTTGCTAGCTACGGAAACAGAATTTAAGCAACGCCTGTTCCTTGTTGTTATGTTTTTATTAAATCTGTTCTGAGCTCTTGCATAAGCAAGTTCATAGCTGAAGATTGTGCTGTTAGAAAGCAGCCCTATCTCCTAAAATTCATTAACAATAATTCTGGGAAAAAAACAGCATTTTATGTATTTTCACTTTCCCAAATGCTTCCCATAGTTAAAATGCAGTACTGAAAGATCAGCAACAAGAGTGCTGTGAAAAGAGGAATGAAGAGGTATAGGCAAAAAAGAACAGCTATATTTTCAGTTGAGGGGTGTTTATTGTACTGAAGTCTAAGCAAAAGAGTAAAGGAGCAAAGAAAAACTAAAAAAAAAATAAAGAAGAAAAGGATATTGTCCTCTCCCCAAAAGTATCAACCCAGCACCAAAATTTAGTAGAGAGTCCTAAACGAGCACATGATTTTGAAAATTATGGATCTTTCCATATGTATGTATGTCTTCAATTTCTAATTATGCCTTACATAAAACAAAGCTTGGCTGTTCTCCAATTTTACTGTCTTCCAGTGGTACTTTTCTCCTGGAAGATATTGTAATACAAATTCTGTTAGAAACCTAACTCACTGTCATTGACAATAGGAGTAAGATCAAGATTCTTCACTTCTTTCTTTTTTCCACAGTAGTCCAGGGTTCCATTGTGGTTCTTCACAAGCTGCCTCCAATAACTGCAACTGTCAGAAGAATTAAGCATAAAAAAAGCTACTTTATTCTATTTTTTATGTTGTCCATCATATCTCACTGCTGAAATCTACCTTGCCAGTCAGATTTTAATGGTGAAGCAAGGAATGGAATAGGCCTTTGTGGCCCTAATGCTGCCTCAGTAGGACCGAGAAAGGTGCAGAAATATTTGAACAGCTGTGCACCACTTCCTTCCACCATGACTAAGTAGTGGTAGAGAATTCCATTTCCCTGGACACTTCATTTTGATATTTGCCATTTAAAACAGTGCTTCGGTTACAACAGCTTCAGAATATTTTCTCCATGTGCAGCCTATTTGTTGTGATGGTTTTCTTGTTTGAGTCCCTGTCATCTATTACTATGCACTCTATCAAAGCTTCCTTTGCACGAGCAGCACTCCTCCCACACAGATCTTCAGGACTGCTCACTAGTGCCAAAGATCTGATTGCAAGCTTATGTCAAGATTTCCTAAGACTACAATATTTTTAGCCTGCCTAAGCTATCAGATAGAAGTTGACAGAACTCAGTAACAATTTTAATGCTGTTTTCTGAGGAATAGATGATGCTTTAACTTCTATATCTCCCATGGTTTTTTTTAGTAATTCAGACTTCACTTTTGGCCACATGGTTTGTCATTAAGTCCTTACACAGGTATGGGTCTGTTCCTGTGAATCAGGCTTACAGGATAGCAGAAGCTTTGTGATCGCCTGCTTCTTGTTGATAACAAGTTTGCTCTGATGTGAAGAAGAAATGCTGTGTATTCATGAGGTTAAACTGGAGCCTACCTGACATTTTGCAGAATATTTTGAGATTTTAATAGAAAGGGGAAAAGGTTAGGAAAGCTGGTTTCCTCACAGGGATGTCCCTCTCTATACTTCAGGAATAATCTCGAAAGTTATAAGGTAAAGGAGTCATTGCTATAGGATGTTCTACCAAACAAATTCATAGAATGATAGAATGTTAGGGTTGGAAGGGACCTTAAAAATCATCTAGTCCCACCCCCCCTGCCATGGCAGGAACACCTTCCACTAGATCAGGTTGCTCAAAGCCTCATCCAGCCTGGCCTTGAACACTTCCAGGAATGGGGCATCCACAGCTTCTCTGGGCAACCTGTGCCAGTGTCTGACCACCATCACAATGAAGAATTTCTTCCTAATATCTAATCTAGACCTACCCTCTTCCAGTTTAAACCCATTTCCCGTTGTTCTATCACTACCTGCCCTTGTAAAAAGTCCCTCCCCAGCCTTCTTGTAGGGCCCTTTCAAGTACTGGAAGGCTGCTGTAAGGTCTCCCTGGAACCTTCTCTTTTCCAGACTGAACAGCCCCAACTCTCTCAGCCTGTCCTCATAGGAGAGGTGCTCCAGCACTCTAAGCATCCTCGTGGCCTCCTCTGGACTCTCTTCCATAGGTCCATGTCCTTCTTATGTTGGGGGGCCCAGAACTGGACACAGCACTCCAGGTGGGGTCTCACAAGAGTGGAGTAGAGGGGCAGAACCACCTCCTTCAACCTTCTGTCTATGCCTCTTGTGATGCAGTCCATGATACAGTTGACCTTCCAGCCTGCGAGCACATATTTCCAGCTCATGCTGAACTTCTCATCCGCAAGCACCCCTAGATTATATTAGTTTATGGTTGCTTACTTTAATTTACATATGATACATCCTCCACTTTTCCAGAGATGTCTAAATAGTGTGCGGAATTACATCCCAGGAAAACTTTTAATGCCCTCAGAGCTTGTGTCATCGTATGACAGGGAAATGGATAAACCGGTGATGTTGACAAAAGAATGCTGTGATTATCGCAGCTTTCATGGCTCCTACACAGGGCTTCAAAACACAGTGCATTGAGTAAAAAAGGAGTTAGCTTTCTAGTGAAGATAAAAAACTTGGATTTTAGCAAAAGCAAACAACTACTTTTAAGTAACTGGTATAGACACACTGAATTAATTTGAGCAAGGAATTTCACAGAAACCTCTTCTGTTTACTCAGATATAGAATCTGTTCTCCCAACTGCCAGCAAATGCACCACCATTTAGTTCATTCTCACAGGCGACAGACTTTAAAACACATCAAGGGTTGTGGCAGACTACTGCACATCTTTTAAATTCTGCTTCAGACTTTGTACAGATCCGGTTATAGTATGCTCTGAACATGAAACACAAGCAAAGCACAAAGCAACTGCCACATCAGCAGGTCTAGTTAACAACAACATTGATATGGAAAATTATGACATTTACCAGTGAAGAGAACACTGCATTTGATCTGAATGTTAATAAACAAACTTTTTTCTTTCTTTATCTATAGCAAAGGAAGAAAAGTATGCTAAAAATAGTAGCTTAATTTGTAAATAGGGCACCTCAGCTGGCAATCTAGTATTGTAGACACAGCTATGGAAAGATGGAAAATAAGATTTAGCCTCCTGCTTTTTTGTTAATTAGGTTGTTACCTGGTTAAATCCTCTCATTTATGCCCACAGCTAAATTGCATGAAAACTATTCTGAAGTTCACAATTGTACCTTCAAAATTCAGGAAAATCCCAAAAAGTAAGGCTCATCTTCCTGAACTAGCAATGCATATCAGAAGTCAAAATTAAAAATCCTTGAAGATATCCAGATGAGGCAGGAATGAAGAAAAGTGTTTCACCAAGATCTATGCTCTGTTTAGACCACGGGAGTCACATTGACCCTAAAAATGCTGATAGGAACACGCTGCTCTGTATTGGTTGCCAAAATAATACAACATCTGTTCTTTTACTTCATCGTACAGAGCGGTTTAGTGCTCAGTCAAAGGGTCATGGGTACTCTTGGACACTTTCCAGCCCTTCTGAAACATTCAGACTTTTTGTCAACTTTGGTCACATGTCTTGATTTTTTTAATAATACAAAAGATATCTTAAAGAGAGTGGCAGGGGAGCAAGTGCCTCTTGACTTTCAATATCTCAGTAAAAAACTTTCTCTTAAAGGAGTAAGATATCTTAGAAATCTGACTTAATGTCTTGTCCTAGAAGGAAAAGAAACTCACTCAATTCTAAGGAAGTGGAATAACAAACTACATTATTTGCCTTGGAAAACTCTGTGGCATCTCTATCAAATAAACAAAACAGCATTTGAACTTAACAAAAAGAAAGATATGAAATAAACCAATCAACAAAAAAATAAAAACACTTTAAACTTCTCCATATTTGTGGCCCAAGAACCTCCTCACTTCATATTTATTTCCACCTTCCTGCTTTTGACAAGGTTGCTTGGGCCTTGTAAATGTTCAGTCTTTTCTCATCAGACAGGAAATATACAGACTCAAAATATCATTCTCAAAATGTCTTTATATTATTGAAAGAATCACTGTTAGCATGGATTTTTGCATTAATTTCATAAGAAATGAACAGGGTATCTGAATTTAGAATGGGAGTCACTGCTGCTGGTGTGACAGACAGTTTGGGGGCTAAGAGAACAAGATTGAGCTGATGGTACCTATAATATGTTCCTCTACATATCAACAAAAGATGAAACAATCATCATCCAAAAATAACTCTTCTCCTCCCAAGTACTTTGACACCTTGCCATGAATTATGGCTCAAAAGTCAACTAATTTTGGTTATCTTTTCCCTGAAGCCTGCTTCCAGAATCCTCTTTCACTAGTAGCCAGCCAAACAACACTCACAACCAAGGACAAATGCAGAAAAAACAATAACTCACAATACAACATTCTGTTTCAAAATCTTGAAACACAGCTACAACCCAGAGCAGTTTGCAATTCTAGATTCTCCAAACCAAGCCAAACAAACAAACCTGGTAAAAATTAAGTTTGCAGCCTCAGAGTTTAAAACTAGCAGCCTCTCTCCTACCTCATCCTTTTTTTATTTTTATTTATTTTTCATTTAGGAAAGAACACCAGAAAGGCAACAGTGAGATGGATGTTCTGGAGCTCTAATAGTCCTTATTACTTCAGGTTTACACAATGAGGAATTCATACCTAGTGACTTAGTAACATTGATAGTATCATCAATCTTGCCAAGAGAAAATGGCTATTCTACTTTAGCAGCAAGTTCATTAAAGGTTGAGTTTGGAGGTTTTTTTCTCTAGAAGAACAGGGCCAAGATAAGGAGCTTCCAGAGACTGTTTGCAAACTATCCTTATAAGCAGGCAAATTTTGCAATTCACAACTAGGAAGGGAGAGAGGAATGTAAAAATCAGAAATTCTTAACATTATAGCACATAGATTAAAAAGCTTATTGCTTAGAAGATTGAAGAGTATTAAATGAAAGTGGCTGAGGCAGAATAAAATGGATATCCACAAAAAATTAGATTCTAGGAGGAGAGTTAATGATGAAGAGCCGAGCTGGCAGAAGGCCAGCATTGTCCAGATTAGTTCAGTTGAGTAGGAGGGATAATAACAGCTGACATGCTGGCAGCAAGAAAGGCCTAGGAGATGGATGGCAGCTTAAACACGGGCTGGTCCGGCAGTCAGTTGAAAGCTTGTTGCAGTGATCAGACTGATTATTCTATCTACTGGGATTTAGGGTACTTTAAAGTAACTACAGAATCCACCTGTCAGGAAAACAGTTGGGTAAAGGGCAATCCCATCAACCAAAAATGCACGACTGGAGACAGACCAAACACATCACCAAGAGAGACGGCACTCTGCATCCTAAAACATAGTGTAACACTGAAGATAATCCAGAGCAACTTTATTGGCATCTTCAGAACTGACTCCAGATTTACACAGAAACTAATGAATTCAGAGTATGGCAATATTGGAATTTCCTACCAAATGCAGAGGGAAGACTTATATAATGAAAATCTACTGGTCTGCAAATAGAAATTGTAGTTAACATTTGCCAGAATTTCATCCATGGGCTAGATGTTCAGCTAAGGTAAATGAGCACACTTCTGTGATGTCAACACAGACTCCAGTCCACTAATATCTTCCATGGGACAGCGGTAGTATTTGCAGAACTGCAGTCTCTCCATGCAGATATTGGAACAGCTTGAAAAACTACTAGGGTAACTGTAGTATAAGTGTTACCCCCTAATCTACTAGACTGAAACTAAAAATCCAGTCTTGTTGCATATCACCACACTCAAGAGATTTTTATTGCAGAAGGAGCTAGAGGGCTTAGCCAGAGGGGATCCTACCAGGCCACAGACTTTAAAAACACAGGGAACCTGAGAACACCTTGCCAATGGGCTTATAGGGAAAAGGAGAAGTTTTATGAAATGGATAGTCAAGGTGGAATCTAGACTTGGGTAGGATTCATCTAAATAATTGCAACAAACCCCAGATAGAGTAATCATTATGAGCATGCTGCCCTTAGAATAGGGATCAACTCTAGGATGGGTACAGTGAGTCTAGGAGCAAGATGGTAAACTGGGGACTTTCTGGGTTTGAAACTAATTTGTGCAGAGGAAGAGGAGTATCCATCTGCAAGCTGGGATAAAAAAAATCAACAGGCAGTTATCAACCCAGGGATCAAGACCTCCAACTCCATACCTAATAGGCATGAGGAAGAACTGCTCTTTAAGCCAGTTCCCTGAAGGAATCTGAACAAGCTAATGGCAGAAAGCTGTCACACTTAATCATTGCTATACTTGACTAGAGTGTTTGTAAAATAAGTTTCCCAGTAAGCAGGGATGAATACAAAGATTATCGGAACTCATAAAACCAGAAAATTGTAATCTGTAACATCATCCACATTTTATTTTTCCATGGATAGTATTCAATTTTTACTTTACAGCCTATGAACAGGGTTAAATGAACTCCTAATTAGAGAAGCATACAGCTAAAACATTTATGCAAATCCACCCTTTTATTAGTAACATGGTGGACAAGCATGAAAATGGACTGATTTGTTATCTGTGTTTCAGTTCCTGTTTTAGATACACAGACTAACCATTTTGTCTTTGATGAGATCATCTTTCTCTGTTGTCAAGTGTCAACATGATATTTTGTGATGCTTTTTCGTTTATTATCATGTTTAAGTTCAAAATACTCCTCTCTCATATAATAAAATATAAATTCACATTTTCAGGGTCTGTTTGAAGTCTAATTCTACTCTGTTACAACTTCACTGATGTCACTTTGCCTTAGTAAACAATTACACCAAAGATATATTTCAGGAAACAATTTTTTCTCTGATAATATATCTGATTGTTTCTTTAACTTTTGCAACAGAGGAACAAAGACATTCCATAAATTAAAAGGTGGACATGAAACTTAGCAGTCACAATGCACCAGACTGGAAGATAACAATCAAATTTTCCCACAGATTTCACTTAAAGATTTAGGTCATGAAAGTAATTGATTTAATTACTTCTCCAGCTCTCTCTACTTGCATTCTAACTCTCAACTTCAAACTATTTGCCCTCAACAGTATCAGTCTTACCAGACTTTAGGAAATATTTTAAACTGGTATACTCTAATCCCATTAAAAGGAATGATATTTCAGTAGGCAGCAATTATTGTTAAAGCACTAACTACAGCTAGGTGCAACACAAGCTATCATACAGCAAGCAATCAACAAGAAATTTGAAACCATTGATTCAAGACAAGAAATGAGAAATGGAAGTCACTGTCATAATCAACAACCAGCTGCCTCACTTGGAAGCTGGAAGGGGTTAGAGGGCAATGCAGAAATCAACATAACAGCAGCCAGAAGAAATTTAGGAAAGCTTGTGAAGCATACTTAAAGGGTATGAAATGCAACTAAGTGAAACTTTTAAAAATTATTTTTTTTTATGCTATGAAGGTTCTAGGAGATAAGTTGGTTTTTAAAACACCCTATGCAATCTGTCCTGCATACTGTATTCCTCAAGAAGGCCAATCAGATAAAAACTCTGGAGGTAATTGAAGAAGCTGTAATTCCATCGAATAAGGATTTATTTTTAAATTGGTCTGGCAATCATAATGCAGTAGAGGCAATAAATGCATTTAAATAATAGGTATTAGGTTTTTTACTGAGATGCACTATTAAAGATTGTAGGCTTCAGTGCAGATAACAGAACAATCTAGATGAACAGGGCCAGAAAAGTCAGACTCAGCTGATTTCACCAAGTTTTTGAATGCATGCCCTTGAACAATTACAGCTATGCCCCATGAGAGGCTAAGAATCAGCAGCTTTGATGGATTTTATTAGTGTTGGGTTTCTCCATTACTGTGACTGGAGAAAAATAATCTAAATACAGAACTCATAGACAACTCTTTCAAACATTTAGTAATTTCAAATTGGGCACCTACATTTTCTGGGTCCTGAATTTGCTTTCTGCTGAAATGATTTTTTTACCAGTAAAGGAAGAAATATAATGTAAAAGTCCCAAGGACCTGTTTAGATTCAAGAGGAAAAGGTGGGAATTTGTATTCCTATAAGTTGACTAACTTACATACATTACTCATCTTTTGACCATTTCCGAACTTTTGTCTAGTTTTCAGGTGTCTATAAATCACTTTCACCAGGGTTTACAATGTCGTTCTACAAATAAAAGATGATTTTGATGCTTAAATAAGACCCGTAACAAATGCAAGAATTTTACTTTCATTTACTAGAATAAGAGTAGAAGACTTCCATTCCTATGGGACTTACCTAGGTATTCTGAAGAAAAAGTATGTGAAAGTAGATATGGTACACCTATTTTACTCAAAAATAAATTACTTTGGAGAAGTTTGGCAAGCATTCATTACTTTTGTTCTTTCATTTATTCTGTTGCTTTTGTCATTCAATCATGACATCACAAAATTTATCAGAAAAGTGTGTCTTATGGCATAAGTTCTATCACAGAGAGCTGAATGAAAATCCATTTTTAATTCTGTTTGTAACAGAAAGCAGTACGATATTTACTTTTGTTCTCAGAAATCAAAAGGAACTGTTTCAATTTAGTAATAAGTAGAGCTGGTGCACAGTTTAGAGACATTAAATTAATGCCAGATTCAATAGCCTTTTGGCAGGTAAGTGCCACGCTAGTTATATGTCAGTGAGATGGTAGTGAATTTCCAACCACTGAAACAGCATCCTCTGTTCCCTGGCAGCAGCACCATGGTCTTCAAATACACAGTAGTCCTGGCTTGGAGGAGGTCCTGCACCCAAGAGATTTTGTCCCTGTAACAGCTTCTTGTTAAAGGGCAATTGTCATAGCAATCATGTCAAAGATAGTAGAAAACTCTTGATGCGGCTTCCCTTCCACACTGTTGTTAGTTATTGTCAGTTCCCCGTGGATTATTTAATCAGGCAGATTTATACTACTAACCCAGTAGTGAAAGACTACCTCAGTTTCCATGGTTCTCTAATCTTGTATCAACAACTGTTTTGTTTAACAGTATGTAAACAAATAGAATGACTAACAACAGGCTACAGCTAGGGATTGCCATGAAGAATGGTTGTTCATCTCCGGGGAGTCTCTGATCAGTTCTGAGTAGGAACTCCTTGCTCTTAGTGGCAGAAAAAAGCACGAGCTCCAACTCATTTCCCTTTGTGGTTCACTTCGCTCTGGCATACAGCAGGTAAGGTGAGACAAAAGGCAATCTGTTTTGCCTTTTGCTTGCAGAAAAATAAATTAAGGAAAAGAAATTAAGACTCTCATTGTTTTTTTCATATGTGACCACAGGCATACCACAGGGAAGTAAGCAAGATTTATACCTGCTGAGGATCTGACCAGTTGTTCAGATAAATCAAATGAAGCAGAGGCAGCTGAAGTGACTTGCTCAAGGTGAGATGGTGAATGAATGACAACACTGAGCAGAAAACTCTGACTGACTCTTGCTCTCCCTTTCTAACTACTAGAGCACTTCTCTCCTAGGCACCACTTTTGAATTTAACTAGAGGTAGAATCCCACCTACACTAGAAAAATATAGCAGTAGGAACTTCAGGGTAGCTGAAAAGCTATATTGGGCTCTTTCAGCTCCATCCAACAAGAAAGGAAAGAGCTAGAGGTAGAGTCCCACCTACACTAGAAAAATATAGCAGTAGTAACTTCAGGGTAGCTGAAAAGCTATATTGGGTTCTTTCAGCTCCATCCAACAAGAAAGGAAAGAATATGATTCAGCACCATCATTCATGATCATAATCAGCCTTGGGACATGGCAATGTGCTTGAGGATACCTTACTCCCACAGAGCCTGGGTATCTTGGGGAAAAAAAGCAGATAATTGGTTTTGACAAGGATCAGAACAACTGAAGGAGAATAACTTGAAGACTACTCTTAAAATATAACACAGACACTGTATGGTGCATTTCAGATAACTAATAAATGGAGAAGCAGAAAAGGGAAACTTATTTTACTGTGAGGTTGGGTTAATAGCTTTCACTGCAACATGAAATACATTCTTCAACAACTGCTACTACTTATTATTAAAAATTTACTCCAAGGAACAGATAAAACATAATCTTGCCTTTTTCCTTTTTTTTTTCTTCTTTCTTTCTTTCTTCTTGTTCCAACTCAACTTTTATATAAACTAAATATTTAAGCATGAAGTACTGGAGAGCCCAGAGGTATAAAAACTCAGCCTTTCACTTCTAGATCAGTTATATAAATATAACTGAGACAAACAGTAACCATTATGCAATTATTAGTAGACATTAAATCCAATTTTAGAAGATACAGAATATTTTTTAAAGTGTCATCAGTTAGCATCGATTGGTACTCATTAACCTATGGAAGAAGACAAGTTAAGGTGTTAGTCATTTAAAGTCAGTATGCAAAGTAAGGGATAAATACATATTTTACATTTTCTCAGGATGTTTTACTTCATTATGTCATTTTATCACATGCCTGATCTTTCAATTGGCTACTACTGAACAAATTGATATTTAGGTATGTTTAAGGAACAGAGAAAAAATAAAATAAAATAAAACAAAAACATTTTAAAATAAAGTTAAGCCAGAGTCCAAACTAGTAACTTCAACAATTTAAAAAAAAAAAATAATAAGTGAAAAAAAATCAAACCCCCACAACAACTCAAAAGAAAAAACCCAGAAGAGGGAACACAGAATTGCCCAGTGTTACAAAGCCTGGAAACTTTGAGGCAAAGTTAGTTTTAAAAGAAAACTAAACAGGTCGGGGTAGAAAAATGTAGAGAAAACAATGTTATTTATATTTTTTTGTGATTTAATCAGTAGAAGTTATATGGGGAAAAGGCAGTTAAATCAAATTTAATATCTCAAATAATAAAACGCAATCAGTATGCACTGATCATAATCATATGGCTATTGCACAGTCTCACTGTAGAGCAATCCAAGTTGTTCATTCCTATGCATGGATGATTTATAAATTAAGCTGCTAATTTCAAGAGTGGCAATAAATATCCTTATATTTCATATTTTTTCCAAAGATTTAGGCCCTGCAATCATAAGGCTCATTTAATCAAAGAACATTTCATTCACACTGGGAGAAGGATGAGAAATGGTCCTGACTAAGTCCCCCCCCACATGGCTAGGGGGACTTAGTCAGGACCTCCTACAAGAAGGATCTTTCCCAAGAGATGTGGGAAAACAAAGCAGAGCCATCAAACATAAAATCAGTGATCACAACAAGGAAAAGGAATAGGACAACACACAACAGTAGAAACTCTTGAATGAATGACCGTGCAATTCACAGGAGAAGGGAGAGACAGAAAAACAAAGCAAAGGGAAGATCTTTGTAGTCATCCTGCCAGCATCCAGAATTTTGAGGTCACTATCACACTAGGAGATAACTCTGGCTTCTGTTTTACTAGAAAACATCCCAGAGATCAGAAGTGGGAAGAAAACATGTGTCTGAATGTTGTAGGAGAGATAGAAATAGTGAAACAGGTTGGGTTTGGGTTTTTTTAAAAAGGTATCCAAATTAGGATCACAAACACAGAAATTACTACTCAAAATGTCATGGTTATTCTATGTGGCTACTAGAGGGATGAGTTAAGGTTGTTACAGAAGTCCTATGTGCCCATTATCAAACAGGGGTTTTAGGTGAATCTTAAACATAACAAACATGTTTCTCCAGGCTCAAATGCGTGAATATGATGAGGACTGTAACATCTAGTTTGGGAACCACTGCAACAACCCTGAAATGAATTTTCCTTAAACTAGTGATGGATAGTCTAAAACTCATACAACTCAATCTTTGTACTGAGAATGTGCATGTGCACACACACACACACATACAAAAAAAGAACCAAACAAAAAACCCAAATAAACCCCAAAAACCACCAACCAGTAATCGTGATTTTAGCAAGTTTCTGTCTGTTCAGCCAACTCATGGTAATTAAATTGTTTATTTCCTAGCTCTATGCCATAGCTTTAGCTCCCTTTAAAATGGTCAAGAAACATGTATGCAGTCAGATGTCATGTTTTTGCCAAGGAAATGATAACATCCAGCTGGATGGTGTGTATGTGAGCAAAGTGGTGACAGACAGTAGTATATTAGTGGACTGTTACAACCTTCCAATCAAGAAAGCAAGTCTGAAGTCTAATGGGCTTAAAATGTACTCTTCTGTTTGTTGTTACTCCTCCTTTCTGATACACAAGTTTACCTTATTTTTCACTGCATTCAATTTATGCACAATGTACATGTACAGCACTACATTTTATGTCCACACATTTATGTCCAAACTGAGTTTGAAGCTTTGCTTATTCTCTAGCAGAAATGTCTTCATGTGTAGGGATTACCTGTCTCAGATGGTAACTAGGCTTATTGTTGAGTCATTGCCTGGGCTGGAACTCAACTCTTTCTATTAAATATTCCTTGACATCAGCCTGACTGTTTTGCAAGCCTGTTAACAAGATAAATATAAAGTACACACACACATATCTGTATATATAAATATATATGATATACATGCACAAGTTAAAGGCAGGTAATACATTACAGTGAATGTTCCAGGTTTCATGGAGACTGAAGGCCAAATCCCCAACTGATGTAAATTCATAAGGGCCAATAGATATTGATCAAAAGCTATTTTAATGTTTCTTTCATCAACATTGCAAGACTTTACCACACAAATGAGTTAACTGTATGAGGTCAGAGAGTTTCCTAAAAGTAGCAGTGATATTCTAATGATATAATTTTCTCACTATTTTTTAATTAGATATGAGAGAATGATACACTTTTTCAAAAGCAAGACTTGATTTTGAGTATTTCAGTTTTGGAGGTGTTCCAAAAATCTTGTTTTTAAAGACCTAATCCCCTTCACTGTGCCTTGTCTTGAATATGCAAAGGCACAAGGCTCCAATTCACCACTCACTAGAAATGTAGGTCATAAGTTTTTAGCTGTATTTTTCGTTGTTTGAATTTACTGAGTACTGACTCACTATGACAGCTGTTAAACTCCATTACTGCTAGGATGTTCTCTAAACTGAACCATATGATTTTGTATTCCTATAGCAGAATGATTGCTCTTCTTTCCTTTTAATATTCCCTTTGATAAACTGTACTACCATAGTAATAACCCTGAAGTCTCAGAAGTAACCGCATACTAAAAATAAATATTCAGAGACGCCATTCTGCAGAATGGGATATGCAATACATCTTAGATCTAAATTTTGAATTTTTAATAAAAAATATACTGCAACGCAAAATAAAACTTACTGTGTAAATTATTTGATAGCAAACATTATTCTGCAATTTTGCTTTTAAATTATCCAAAATGAAATAGTTCTTCTTATTAAATTGTCAAATGACATTCCTCATCCTGTAGTATAGATGGAATTGCTAGTATAAAGAAAGCAAAGCACTTAAACCTCCTTCTTTTTAACTACTCCAATACAGTACAGTTTTCTACATTTGCATTGGCATTTACTTAAACTAGAGGATATGTACGGAATTACCAATTACTTTTTGCCTGACTTATTTTATTTCAAAAGGATATTTAAGAACCAGAAATTGTCAGAAGGAATGGAGGGAGGAAGCTAGTGAGAAAGGAAAGCAAAAACACGAAGTACAACTGTTCTTATAATATTGCAGCATAGTGACCCAGAGTTTTGAGTCCCTTTCTATTACTGCACAAAATCATAACTTTGAAGAATAGTTAAAAAGTTGTGATTCAGTGTTATCAGTAACATGCAACTGATTAAAATGAAATAATTGAATTCCAAGTCTACTATGTATCACAGTGATGTTTTTCATTAATCTTTATTTTTCACCTCTGAGACTGAAATAAGAAGGAGTCTTCTTAACTTAGATAGCTGGATTAACAACTCATCAAATGCAAAGGCAAAAATATTGCCATTGTGCAAGAAATACAAGTGTTAGTTCATCTATAGGGAAGACATACTTTTTGTACAATCTACAAACATAAAGTAAAACTAATGTATATTTCATGCAGGTAGAAGGAACTCAGAGAGGAGACCACTGATTTGAGGATGAAATTATTCTAAAGTAATTGGAAGAACTTCCTTAATTTCTAAATCTGTTTTCTAAATAAGAGAAAAAACCTCTGACACTGGTTTTAGATCATAAAGCCAGTGGATTGTATAAAGTAGCGCTTCAAGTCCACAGAATTACACCTGGATTACAAAGGCAAGGAGAGAAAATCCTTTCTGCTGTGCTTGGATCACCAGTCAAGCCTTTACAGGAAAGCAGAGTATGAAGCAGAGTGTCAAGGAACAGAAATGGTTTTGAAACGAAGTAATTGCACAAGATGGCAAAAGAAGCAACGGCTGAGAGTTTAACCTTAACTTCGTCTTTATGTCTTAATCTAACCCATTTTGTTAGAGCAGTATTGATAAAAGTTGTAAGTATTCATTTTGTCAGTCTTGGCAAAAAGTGTTATACATAACAGTCCATTAAAGGTTCTGGTTATAGCAATACAATGTAGATTTTTGCACAGATTTTAGGTCCTTTACCTTACATGTATAGTAAGTTACACTAAAGCCTACAGTCTGACACCTGGTTTAGTTTCAAACTCCAGTAAAACCTGGAGAATGAACAAAGGGCGAAGAAAATCAGTTCAAAGATTTTAAAAAAAAAAAAAAAAAAGAAAAGAAAAAAGAAAAAAGGTAAAAGGGTAGCAGATCCAGACAAAAATTTCCATTTGTGTTGCACATCTTTGAAAAATAGCCCAAAAAAGTCCATCAGATATTTGACCATAATTTTGCCTGGTTTTTACCCTAACAATTATTCCAGTTTCGTATAGAATACAGGATTGGAGACTTCTACCTCTGCGACCTGTGGTTTATACTCTATGATTGTATACCTTCAGCAAGTCATTATTTGTTTTCACATAGATTCTTTTTATATAAATACATATACATGTGCCCAGGTAGTGCCAGAAATAATGTTGTTAGCACGGAAAGGAAAGCCACAAGTGGAAGTCAGGGTTATATTAGTGAACTAACACTGCTGAGTATACACTCATGTATGTACCCACTATATATCGGGGTACAGAAAAAAGAGAACTAAAGAAAATTGTCCCCAGAAAACTTCACATTATGAAATTCAAGCAGCCTCAAGACCTTCAGTCTCATTATGAGAATACTCTCATTGGAAAGACAAGAAATCCAGCTCTGATCTAAAGCATCTATAAAAAACTGTGCAAGCACCTGTTCAAAGCCACTCAGTTTTGGTTTTGTTTTTTTTTTTCCAAGGAGGACTTCAAAACCAACATATTACTGCTGCATCATGAGAATGAGTAGTTCTTTCACTGAATATGTCAACACACACTGTCAATGTACTACAAGAGGGGAGAAAGTTGTCACCTTGTTCCACAGACATGCAATATCATGTCCCCGCTATGGGAATGACAATGTAGGCTACTGATGAGAGGGGGCACGAGAGGAAATGGAAGGGTACAGTGTCACTCCTGAGGAGAAGTAGGAAGGATGCAGTTACCTCCCTCATGTCTCACAGAGGTGAATGAACTCACATTCTTTTTGTTAGAACAGTGTTTGGGAGGGGGCAACACTGGGTTCCGTGTAAAAAATGAGTTGTTCAGCAATCTTTGAAATTCTGCTGTGTTAAATCTGATTGCTAATTGTTGTTGCTGCTACTTAGATGGAAAATGGAAATGTGGAAATGGCATAATTTCAAAATTCTGGCATGAGCCACTCATAACTGGGGCACGTTTGCAGGGACACATGCAGACAGGTTACAAGGCAGGTGGGGAGCACAGTGGATCTGACTCCTTGCTTCTGAATGATCTTTGATTCATTTTATACTGCACAGGTAGTGCTCCCAAATCCTTGATTAGTTTTCTGTGTATGGAACTATGAAGAGAGAGATAGAATTTTAATTTATATCACTAATGCCAGGAAGATTTCCATGAGATACATCCTGGTTGTCAGCATCTGCAGGCAAGGTTGGCAGAGGAACATGCCAAAATCAAAATCTATGCAGTTCTGGAAATACCTGCAAAGACATTTAAATACTGTAGGAATTTTGTAGAGGTGCTTGTTTTTCACACCTACACTGACAATAGGTGAATGGAGAGCAGGTATTTAACTGAGAAATCTATAGTCTGAACTTACAGTTAAGTTACATTTAAGGATAAAGCTTTTATCTCCTCTCAGTATCTCAGTCTGTGAAACAGGTAAAATAGCATTCCATAAATACTTGCAGAAGTCTATGAAACACAGAAATCGTGGTCACAGGTAATTATCCACAAAAGAAACATTATTTCTTTGTTAAAAACAAACAAAAAACCAAACTCACTCCTTGGTATACAGCAATGTCCTCCACTTTGGGTCAAGATTTTTCCCTTATGCTCAACATCAGATCAGACTCAGCCCCTTTTTCCTTACCAGGAAGCCAGTGTAAAGTAATAGAGTGCTTCTGACATCCCTTCAGTGCCACTGGGCAAGAACCTCGGTGTAAAAAAATGCCTTCAGCACAGTGCTGCAGTTAGATGGCTGCTCTCATAATGACTTATACACTAAGTCAGCATCTAAGAAAGTGTTGGGTTTTTTTCTCTAATCCATTCAATGAAATTATATAATCAAATAATTCTAGAAAGTACTACAGCACATTGTGATCCCCCACTATTAATACAAGTGTAGACATTATTTTCTGATCCAGTTACAACAAATCCCAGTGAATCGGTACATGTTTCTGTGCTCTTCACATACTACACTCAGGGAAGAAAGAGGGAAAAAAAACACAGCTGTTTTCACAACACAGGTCTTTACCAGTGTCTTGTGTCTCCTCACCCACCACACTGCTCAGCTGCATGTGTATCTCTACCTTTTCAGCAGCTCATCAACCTGACTCACCTGGGAAGTCATGTGGTCTCAGGGAGGATGTTATGCCATGCAACGTTTGCAGCACCTCCAGTGACATTCTCCAAGACATGCAAGATCCAGAGAGGCAGTGGAGACTCTGCAGCACAGCAACAAACACATTTTTGGCAAAATCCATCTGTGAAGCCAGCTGATAATAATCAGCTAGAGGCTAGAATGCAGCACATCATTAATCACCGCAAAACAAACGTGTGATACTGTTGACCAGAGGCAAAAACTCTGTCAAATGCAGAACTGTTTTGTCAACTAACAATCTATCCCATCTATTCCTATGTTATATTTGGGAGAGGGAGCAGAAAGAGAGAAGGTCTCCTGAATGATGACAGGTTAACGTAGTTGTCTGTGAGATATTTCTATTGCTAAATGTTTTCTGGTTTGGGTTTAGTTGGGTTTCTTTGAACTGAAACACCTACTATCAATTTTAACAAAGTATTTTTTTGCTCTTCAGTGTGTAACCCTACAACAGTTTCAATATGATTGAGAGAATTTTTCTTTTTGATTTGTTTCTCTTTTAACCAGCCCATCCAGTAGAATTAAGGAACAAACTCCAACTCTGCATTTAAAAAGATCTAATCTGTAGAGGTTTTAAGTTCTGGGAAAATGCTGATAGATTCAGATGGCATATAGAATAGTGCAGCTTTCAGCGGAAATACTGAGTAACTGGTTATGTTGTCCCATGACTTCTAGATTTGTTTACTTAAAATTGTAATCAGGAAACAAGATTATATCATTTTAAAAGGATATAGGCTTTTGAAGGGAGGTACCAAGGGTCTGCTCATGAAAGATTTTCCAGTTATACTTCTGAGCTTAGGAGAAAATAAAATGGAAGTGTTTGTTTTTAAATTAAAACTCATTAAGTCCTACTCACATTGCCTACAAATGTTGGTGTTTTAGTTATAGTGCCCTGAAGGAGATCAATTTATTGTCTGGATTATAAGGAGGTAAGCCAAGACCTCTAGGCTCTGCCACCAACATCTTGAAGGATCTTGGGAAAGTGACATCATCTCCTTGAGTATTAGTTCTTTCACATAAGAAAAAGAGGGAGACAGAGAAACAGCACTATCTTACTCTCAGAAAGGTATTGAGATGCTAATGGTTTAATTAATTGTATTTTAATTGGATTGAGAGCCTCAAAATGAAAGTGCCATATTAATGCAAATTATCTCTTTTGTTAAGTGACAGAATGAAGCTTCCTAAGACAAAGGCTGCACAATGCATTGTCCAAATAACGTAAGGCCAACTTCACTTGATATGTTAAATTGTTTAGAAACGTCATCAAAACATCACTGTAGAGAAAAAATTTAGTACATCTCGAAAGGCCCACTCAGATCATATGGAACTATGTTATGTTTATAACTGGTGAACATGAAAAGTATAGAAACAGAGATTAATTAACTAAAATTTATATGCTAGAGTTTAGCTCACACTGGCAAATAAATTGATGAAAAGAAGAGCTACTCTACTAATTCTAGACTTCATTCCCCAGTCCAAAGTTTTGGGGTGGTGGGTAGGCTAGATGGAGCAAGCCTTACTGTTGAGACTGCTACATCCACTGTCTCCCAGGACCAGGATCCTTCTTTATCATCTCCTTGATGAGACATGATCTGACTCAGCTTAAAAAAAGGGACCCATATAGCATCACTGAGACTTCTGCCTCCTTTAGGTAAGTCAGTCCTATGAACTAGCTAGAATGGGAGGCTTCGTCATACTTTCCTTCCTTTTACTTACTTTTCTATCCCCTCTCTCCCTTGGCCCTCCCATCCTTCCATTTAGCCTACTACAGCTGCTTTTCTTTATTTTTGTGGCACTGCTGTGAGCTCCTCTTGTGTTAGACAGGCAGCTAAAAGCACGGTTGATATTTGACAGACTTCACAGTGGCTGAGGTGCTGTGCCTGTCTTTAACTGTAAGATTTGCAGCATGAGCCAGGAACAGAAACTACATTTTCAGTATTTGCTGTTTTTTTTTTTCCTCTCTTCTGTGTGTGCACTGCTTTGCCTTCAACAAAAGCAATCACAATAGCTCAGATCCCTAGTACCTGACTTCTTCAGTCTTCCTCCAATAGTTGTCATCCTCAGTAACTTCTAAAAGACCGTCAGACAAGATTTTCTAAAAGCAAAACAAAGCAAGGAGAAAAGCAGCCTCTCTAGAAACACACTATGCTAATAGGAAAGGGAATAATATTGGCTATTAATGTGAAATTTTTACTTAATGCTTTGCAAGTCTGAGTGCATTCCCTTGCTCCATGAATTTTTATATCTTTAAATAAAAACTTAACAACATTTAATCTTGTTTGTTATAAGCATAAGCAGGCTGAAGCCTGTACATATGCAATAATGAGCCCTGTTTCACATTTCAAAGTGACAAAGGCAAATTAACCCTTTTAACTCATATTTTTCAAACAAGGTTATTATTATTAAGGCATTACCAACAGACTCTAGTGAACAGAACAGATAGACCCTCCTTTCTAGGAAGCTTATACCTACATTTAGGTCTAGCACCCTCCTCTGTTGGAGGCAAGAGCTATTTTGTACAGACCTCAGTGTTGCACAAGACAACTCTATGTGTCACTGGACCTGGCCCATAGTTATACAGTACTGTGAAGTGCAGCTACCATAGCCCCGTTTGCTTAGTCAGCATCCGAAGAAGATTTAGAGCTCTTCAAACAATTGCAGAATCCGTAAGGACTATGGCAGCCTTCCCCAAACAACATGATGACAATGAAGAAAAACAAAAAACATTTTCTAACTTCCCCATTCTCTGATGAAAGAGGATTTGTTCCACTCAATTTTATATCTATCCTGCTTGACAGCTGAAACTGTCAGGGACAGATGCTATTTGCAGAGTATGGTTTTTAAAATATCTCACAGCTTATGATTATTAACCATAAACTGTCAAATCCACAGTTTAATATGCCTATGTAATACTACCTTCCTGCCATCTGCAAGGTCAGAAGACAGCCAAACTTATAACCACCAGGCTGTGCTAGGCAATAATCTGAATGCACTAGCCGTTGAGATGTATTGCTCAGGACACCTGCATTGTTCCCCTTGGGCATAGTTCAGTCAGTCTTTATGCTGCCAGGGGAGCTTAGGATCACAGAAGGATTAGGAAGAGAAAATGTAAAAATTAGGCTTTATATAAAGCTTTAGGCAAACAAAGTACCCTGAATTTCACATAGAAAGGCCTTTATGACCATAGAGCAATTCTATCAAGAGTGGCTGAGACAGAGCAATCATCTTTCTTAAGAAGTAGTAAAGATGAAACCACTTAAAATAAGACATAAGCATTTCCAGTCATGCAGGGGGGAAGCCCTTGGCATGTCATATATTTTTCTTCAATTTCTACTGCCTTCAGAGTAAAAATTGTCACAAACTTCAATGCAGTGTTTAAAACTTCCCTTGTAGGATCAGCTTTAAAGTACAAAAACAGACTTTAGTTTTTATTTTGTTTCATTATTACTTTTAAATCAGTTCATTACCATTTCTATCAGTTTAGTTAATGTTAACTTCAGATCTTGGCACAAAGAGAATTATCATTCAAAAATTTTACCACCTCTTCAAGGCTGTTTACACTAGGAAGAAAAACATTTAAAATTTTACTTCCACAAATATTAAGAAATTTAGGGTATGAAGATGGAATAATAGAAAAATCGACTGTTTCTTAAAACGCCTGAAGTTTGCACAAACAAAAGATTTATGAATCTCTCAACAGATAATATCTTTCATACAAAGAAACCATGCACAACTTTCTGTGAACTTTCAGTCTTTCAAAAATGCTTATAATTTCCTGATATATCACCTATTTTTTTTAAAGGATGTATTTGAATTGGATCACAGTAATTGTTCATCTTAACGACATTGTAAAATCTCCTGGTAAAATTAGCATTTATTTATTTCTGTATTTATTTTGCTATAATAGTTTTTAAATTAGCATTACATCTGTAATTAAAAAGTGTTATCATATCTTTGCTGTAATTAATCTTCAGTGAAAATACATTGAATCATAAAGCTCAGCACATACTATATAGATAGGTTTTAATTTTAGAAATGTATTTTAAAGCATACAACATAGTATGGAGAAAGAAATGTAAGGAACAGCCAGTGACATTATATCATCTTAAGATCTCAGTCATTCTTAAAGAGCTTTGGAAACGTACTTTATCTAACTTACAAAATCGGTCTTCAATGTGTTTCTAATAAAACTGAGATAATTTTAGGATTCATGCAGCTGAAGACTATTGAAATCACCGTTGTGGGCATATGGTTCAAGATTTTAATTCATTCAAACTTTAGAGAATGAAACATCTTCTGTAACTCTCAGCAAATGAGGAAAAAAGATAGTGAAGCTTTGATATACCATTTTCAAGGACAAATAATAACTAACCAGAGGGTTCCCTGCTGTATTACGCAGCTTATGAAATGGGCAATTAGATGGATGAGTATATTCATTCTCATTTTAAACCATTTGTTGGTAGAGGAGTATCTCTCCAGTTAATACTATCATCTCCACTCATAAAAACCCCCGTATTTCCAAGCTTAAACTTCTTGACTCTAGCAGACTTTTTAATTTCCAAGTATGCTTAAAAACAAGCATGATTATAATTATAATCTCATTTAAGAGAGACTTGTGTGTATCAACAGAATTGTTACAATTTCTTTTTTCTTTGAGATATCCAAAGCCACAGAAAATAATTTCTCTTTTCTCCATTATGCCTTTAATTGTTTATGTGATGGTAAGAGAAAATTAATATATTATTGGCAGTACACGAACCTTTTGTTATACCAAAATGTTTCATTTCCTGGAAAAGAGAACAGCATAATTTATTATCCCAAACAAGTCATCTATGCGAATTATTGTGGGTGATAGCTTAGCACGTTTTTGTTACTTCTGTAGCAGTAAATAATTGTGCCTTGTAATTTTCTGTATCTTCACTTCTCAGTGATGAAAAAGAGTTTCAACAATTGTGTTCATAAAATTATATGTTAGAACTATTTTTATAACCCAGTTCACTTGCATGCTTTGTTGCATCTGACAGACCACTCTGGGTATTTAAGAAACCTCTTCTGCAAGAACTGCAGTAAGCTTTATGGTTGTTATTGTTATGTTCACTGATGCAGGCAAAATCAATTCTCTACTCAGAATGCAAAGGACTGTTTTTAGAGTGCGGTTATGACAGCCTTCTTAAAGACAAGAACAATCCTTTTAAACATGCAGAAAGTCATACAGGTGTGACAGAAATTTGTCTTGGCTGAACAAGGAACTCCCCACAACCACAAGGCAAAACCACTGCAGAAGAATGCTCTAGAGATCTTTTTCAATCCAAATTATTCTGTCATTTTATGTTGTTGAAGGAGTATTGTCCTCAAAGTCATTGCACGGTTACAATCCATGTGGGAGACAGTTAAATCAACCAGAAAACATAAACAATGCTAGGAATCAAAGACTTTTTTCTTCATTACTTAATGTTGTACACCATACAAGTACTCATACCCAAAAAACCTGTTAAATATGGAAGTATGAACACATGAGTTAGTCCTCGCTATGCTTCTTCAAGGTAGCCTTGAGACTCTACTGACAAGGTAGATCTTCTAGACTAAAAGGTTTTAAAAACACATTTCAATTTTGAAAAAGCATCTCAAACAAATAAGACCACGTAGGGAAATGAAAGAATCTTCAGCAAAGATAGACTAACTCTCATAGAAAATAAATACTCCTCTGAAACACACAAAGATGTTCTATGTTAAAGAGACATTCAAGAGAAGCTCAGAAACATATTACTACCCTCTCCATCACCATCACTTGGCTCCAAAGCTCTCTCTTCTACAACTTTCTCAGCATAAAAGAACACCATAACCACTTATAATTTCTGCTATGGTTGGTTAGTAATATCCACACTGCTCCAGAAAGGTCTGTACTCATAAACATTGAGGTCTTCCAGAGGCCAGTGGCTACCTAGCATGTATATTATGACCTAAATATTTCTAATAAAACACAATACTATGCACATGTGGGGGATGCATGTTTTACCTTGTTTACGTAGTAATTAATTGAATTATCCAGAAGACTTTTTCTTTGCATAGTATTTTCTTATTGGGCTACAAATGCAGGAACAGATGATTAGAGAATATCCAATTTTAAAAATCAAAGCATGAAACATGAAGTCACATCTCCGAATTACACCTCAGACAGGGCCCTTCCCCTGTTTTCTTAAACCACAAAGGGATTTTTCTGTGTGATCAGTTTTTCTTAAAATGATTTCTACACTGAAAACAGGATTAATCTACACTGACAGAGTATTCTATGGAGCTCCGATTAACTGATTCATTTTTATTCATCCTGGAAATGAATGAAATATAGGATAGTCCTTTAAAATTAGGAACAGTTTTCACTCCAGGGTACAAAAAAACCACAGCATTAGCAACAATCCCTTAAAATAACCAATAGCAGATACTCTTGATTGAGGGAAACTCTGCAAAATTTCTTGTCAAAGAAAACTAGTTGTTAGTTAAGGAACTCAAGTGCAAATGCGTCACCAACAGTATGGGGTACCCTCTTCCTTCCAGCTTAATGTTAAAGGTTGGTGGGTATTCTGAGAGGTGTTCAAGAATATTTATAGAGTATTTCGAGGTGACTGAATGTCCTAAAAAGTGCTGATATACCCTACGCTGCAAGGAGCCACTCTACTTTTTCTAAAAGACTTAAATAGTACAACAGAACAAGAAAGCAACACTCTAACCTCATCATTAGGGCACTTTCCTTGGAGCCAGGCATACTACAGTTCCCATCTTGCTCTTGGGAATGCTCCTTCACAGAAATAAGACAAAGTACACAGTAAATTGCCAGAGCTTTCTCTGTGCACCTGCTAGCCCGGCAGCTGGAAAATTAAGATCC
>NW_010330905.1:76925-98983 GCF_000700745.2 Antrostomus carolinensis
GGGGTTTCTAGTCCTTTATCTACTAGACATATCACCATGACATTTTCTTTTCCACAGCTGATATTGCTGCTGTATTAAACATAAATAATTGAAGAGCATTAATGGGACTAAAGATTTATTATTTTGAGAAAACTTTTACCCAGCCCTAACTGCAAATCATAATGTTATGGCTGTGACTACTTGTTTTGCATCTGCAGTAAGTTGGCATTCTGCAATGCTAATGCCATGGTTCAGATTGCAGCCTTTGCTTGGGAGGCTGTCTGAAAAGGCTAACTTATTTTTCTGCTAAGTCACATTGTTTTATTGCTGTCAAGAAGGAAGATGGATAGAATTATCCGCCTCATGAATCATCAGGAAAACTGCCCACCAGTTTCTTGTTTCAAAGGCTTTACTGGTGAGCACTACTGAAAATACATACAGGGTTAGATCTGATTTTCAAATATGCAGATGAAACAATCCAGGAATTTCAGATGGCACCATTACTATTTAGGTCAATGTGAAGAACTTCAGTCAAGACTCCAAACTCATTCTCAGCTGCAAGAAACCAGGTACTGTAACAACTATGTTGATAGGAGAACAAGCTAAACCCAGCAGTTACGTTATCTCTTATGGAAAAGCCTAGCAAGAGGAATGAAGACATTGACTGTATATATTTTTAGTTTGGTTCTGGAATGTGATTTTCAATATAGTTCACTGATTTCCCCTATTTGCAGACTGGTATCAGAGTATGAAAACTGGAATTCTTTCAGGAGAAACAAAACTGGAATACGTGCTCTGTTTGACTACTAACAGCTGTTGGGGGAACAGAATGGAGGTAGTCTGAGGTGAATTCAGAAGAAATAAGCACAGTTTGAACATCAGTTCCTCAGCCTGTTTCACTTCTTAAATCCTCTCTTAATGTATTGCATTACTTAATTAATACACAGGCATTATTGTTTTACAGATATGTTGAGGTATCCTAAAGAATTCTATACTTCAAATTACCACTTTTAAAATTCAATTTCATGTATTTTGGGTTTATTTCATCAGATTTTTGAAAGCAATTTTAGAAGGCAAATTTGAAACAAGGTGAAAACCTCAGCAAAAACCCTGTATACATGCATGGCACATTTGAACAGCATAACACTGTATGATTCCAAAGTACAATGGTAGAAAACAATTGCCACAGTTTAAATTGAGAATAATAATCATTCCAGACTACACATTGCTACATCAAATGGACAAGTCTCTTCTTATTTCCTCTAAACTTGACTTGGAAACAACAAGTTCAATATTGACTATTTATGTTATTTAGAATTTTGTCACTGACTTAATTGAGAGATCATTACTGGGACTAATCACATGAACTTAGGTAACAACTTGCCAAATTAATAACCAAAGTGGTACTTTCTTTGATTATTTTGATAGCTTTATTCTTAGCACCTAATTAAAATGAGGTATCCTTCTGAGGGACATGTCAGGGGTCTTGCTGAAGGAGCTGCTTACTGAAATTGTGTGGCCTGCACTACACAAGAGTTAAGACCAAATGTCAATAATGATTTCTTATGGCCTTAAAAAAAAAAAAAAATCTACCAGTATACAGCAAGGACTGATTTGAAGAATACTGTCTGAGGATTAAATCCTATTCAATGTGAATAATTACTGATTTTCCCCTTTGAGAAAGAAACTTCATCAAGGAGAAATGAAATATGAAGTTTTTCAATGAAATATCTTTAACTGTGTTTTTACAGAAACAAGATTTGATACATATGATGTACATAGGGATGAAAATCAATGTTTAACAAACTGAAGAAAACATGACAAAGGAGACTGAATAGCAGCAACATAATTGCCAATATCCTTCATAATACTGGTATATTTCAGCTAGTTTCAGTAGAAAAAGAGGTTTATCTCATGAGGGAAACAATACAGCTGGACTTCTCTAGCACAGCATATCTTGCTGAAGGTGAAGGAGGAAGTATTTCACCGTACTTTACATTCTTTCTCTTTCCTGGTTCCCAGTTAAATTACAGAAAAAAAGATGGCTTATTAGTACATCTAGCAGATCTTGACTGCCTTACAGCTCACTGGTGTAGATATCTACTGCCATTCAACTAATGACAAGCTGCATAAGTTCCCATGGTTGGCAGTACCTCCGAGCAATAATGGCTGCTTCCCCAAACCAATGTTTGATTTCTGCATCTAAATCTGCACTAACATGAAATCATGTTGATATTGGCCTGACATTGACTGAACACACCATTTCCTTTTCAGTCAAGCATGCAGCTTAGCGAGCAGATTATAAGGCACAAAACTCCAGCAAAAATGTGTAGAGTAGAACCTGTTTCTCAGTCACACACACACTATATTTGCTCATCTGTTTTTCACAACTAAAGGAGTGGTAGTGAATTGGCAGGAAAGTTGTGTCAATTTGCTCTAGTAAAACTGAAAATGCTAAAAATCTATTAATATTTATTGAAACTGACCAACATCCTCTCTTCTTGAGTGAATGTAGGCTTTGTTCTCCCAAAAAATTAGTAAAACAGACTGTTTACAATGGTTGGCAGCAATAACGTCTGTATCACAGACCTTCATATCCAACTATTTGAATTCATGTCAGCCTCTAATATTTTGAGAAATCGATCCACAGAACAATCTCAGGGTCGTGATTCAAAACAAATTTCATTAGATATGTCTACCCAGATGGCTGGGTACCAGCACATAGTTGTTTTTGAGACCAGGCTGATGGATCATGCAGCAAATAAACTTCCAAATGCAGGCTCAGAGACAGCTCAAGCGTCCTCCGGGGAACATGCGTCTGTTAGACTCTCAGACCCAGGCTCTTCACACACAGACTGCAGGCTGTCCATGGGAGATCATGCTGCTGAGAGCTGATGTCATGCAAAGAGCTGCCCTAGAAACCATGTTTCCAGAACTAGATAAAAATAACCATTGGGTTTGACAGAGACCATGTGACTGAATTAAAGGCAATTCCAAAAATATCAGTGAGCGGTAACAAAACTGACCACAGCCTGCCTGCCTCAGTGGAGGAACAGTCCCAGCCAACATCTTAGACAACCATATCTAGGATATATACTTATCTGGGCAGTGTAGAGAGACCTGGCCTGAATTTTTGGAAAGCTTAAATTTGAGGCTGGCTCACAATAGTTTCAATTCTATTTCTAATTTATGGAGAAATCATAAACCCAAATTGCTTATTAAATCTTTCAAACAACAAACCAGGGCTAAGTGCAGAGAGATTTGTATAGCGCATAACAGCAATAGAAGGCAGAGCTGAGAAGAAATGGAATGTGAATTAGAAAATTTCTGGACAATTGTTGCTCATGCATTGTTTTTCAGTTGTTCAGTCCATGGGGAACTCAGTGAGAAATAGCATGAATAAACTTACCATGCTGTTAGTTACCTCAAATAGTTTGCTTCACCGTGCTCTCCCCAAGAAACAGCATGTATATTTTCTCAAGTAAAATAATTAAATAATCACTGAGTAGACAGCAGAACAGATTAAATAAAATCTCTTAAAGATATCCAAAATAATTGACATTTGCTGCTGTTATTTATGATGGGAAAGTCCATCATTCTGGCACTAATACTTTAGTCAGACATGAGGTAGAGATTGCAACGGAAAGGTTGTCTATTACTTGATATAAATATTCTTTATAAAGATGTAGAAATCATAAGTAATGAAGTTGTTACTGCTTGTACCTCTTAAGCAACTATGCATAAAGTCTCATGTACACTTACATTTCAACTATCTTAAATATCTGAATCAGTCATTACAAAGACTAAGTTCTCATCAATTTTAAAGGAATTTCATTTGACATCAGTATATGATACGTTTGTTCTTCCCTCAACAGTTACATCCTGCAGAGCAGAAGCAGTGCAGCAGACAACAGAATTTCCAGCCTAGCTGTCATTTTGGCTGCTAACTGATCTGAGGATCACCTGAAAAATGAAAAAAGGTAAAGTTGTTTGGAGAAAAAAATGAAAAAGAAAAAGGAGAGAAAAAAAACAAAAAAGAAAGGAAAAAAAAGAAAAAAGCTAGAAATAAGAATGCTTATTTGCATGCAATTTTGCACAGTTAAGTGTTTCACATACACAGAAAATTTCATATGCCTACCCAACAGTACTTCTTGACTACGTAAAAGTCCTTAAGATATAAACCACTGGCTACTAAAAACATTCAGTACAACAAAGAGCAATGGACATTTTCTTTTCTCTATTTCTTGCCTTCTTTAATCATCAGAAGTTGAAATACAGTCTAAGTATAGATTTTCAACCAGGCTCTGTGTTCAAACATAAATCTTATTTGATTCAAAACAAGCTGATATTCAGTAACATACAAGTTATAATTTCACATTATTAGCTTCTCCCCCCCCACCCCCCACTGTTTGTGTCATCTTATCACTGATCTCCTGAAACTGATGAAAATGATCTTATGAAATTCTTCTGTGCTACAAACTGGTTTCTCCAGTCAAGATAACCAGAAGGAAATGTACAGAAGGGAAGAATATTAAAGATTATTTTTGTCAGCTTTGAGTAACAAATTAATAGTGGTGATTGTTTTCTCCCTGTCGTCTCCGTCACAGTTATGTGCAGCCTAGTTGATAAATGCAGTTCCCAAGTACATTCTGCTTAAACCCTAATAACTGAAATTTAGAATACTGGTCAGACTATAATTCAATGTCAATTTCCTTTAAAAATAATATTTCTGAAGTCAATCATAAATAAAGCAATATTTTAAAAAAAAGAAAAATAAAAGACAAAAAGTATTACTTTAAGGCCAGGTTCTGTCACTCACTGTCATAGCAAGTGGTACTTTATAATTAAAGTTCTGATAATGGTGATGAGAAAAGTAGCATTCAAGATGAAAGGAAGAGGGGACCTAGGGAGTCGGTCCTTAGTGAACAGGAAAATAGATAGACAATGCCTGAAAGAATCAGAGATGATATTTGCACTGTTAATTCAACACCATAAGAATGAGATGTATTTCCACTAGTATAAATAACCAAAGGTTATTGAAAAAGAAAATGGAGCCTCTAAGGGATGGCTACAATAATGAGGCCAGAACAGCCACATCCACTATTAACCTTGGCATTTAGAAATAACAGGAAATTATTCTGGAATCTGTCAACTGTTTCCCAGAGAAAACATATCAAATACTGTAGGGATACTGAGGTTGCAGCAGAACAGGAATGTCTGAAGTCTGACATGACATGGCAGATGTGACAAGAAAGAAAATCGGTTCAGAAAGATCAATTTAAAACATCTTTGACAATTAAGGAAATGCTAAGTGTTGTTGTGTTCTCTATTAGCTTTTACAATGAATCTTAAGGATTAGGGAGAGCACATCTGATCTAGAATGATTACCTCATCCTTAATTTATAACCGTACTTCAACAACTTGCTCCCCAACCTCAGCTGCAGTGTAGCAGAGGATTTACAGGAGAAGGAAATGAAATACACAAAAGTAGGGGAACACCCAGCTTCTCACTGGCATTGACCAGCACAGCAAGTTCCCTGCTGCAGAGGTCACATCAACAAGGAGGCTGTATCCAGTCTTGGTTTTATTATTTATGCTTCACAAGCACCACACATTCCCATTTCTGGACTGAGCATTATTTATGCTTATTATTTATGCTTTTATTATTTATTACTTATGCTATTATTTATGCTTATTTAAGCACCACACATTCCCATTTCTGGACTGAGCTGTGTCATAGATGAACAAAGGCTGAAATGACAGACTTTTCCATAGCAAGAGATTATGATCATATGCATTTCTAAGGATGGATAAGTTATGTGTTATACACATTGCCTCCTACCTAATATTACATGAACAGAGATTATTTTGTATGTCTATGGACACCCATATGGAAGCACATGTAGCATATCACAGCCACAGTGACCTGCCTGTAACTCCCTGAGAAGCTGGTCTTGCTGCTGCCTCTTGCAGAGGGTAACACCATCACATAGCAAGGAGGTGATGCTGTGGGTATCAGTTTGTTCCTTTTGCTGCCTCCTGCACTTTTCTGAGTTTCACTTGGACTGAGGGAGAACATTTCCTTTCAGATCAAGTGTTTATTTGCATATATTTTGATGATACTCAATGTTACTGGACCATAAGAACTAACTGTGTTTCCCATTTGGCAAATAAGCAATGACACTGGAAAATACCTGAGTGAGTGGGAACTGAAGATGTAACTCTAGAAGGATAAAAATAGTGGGAATGAGATAAAGGAACTTGTGAAGCAATGGGAAAGCAACTGACTCCTTAAATTGACTTAGGAACATTAACTCTTCCTCTATAAAATAGTCGCAAAGTTCTGGACACCTGGTGAACAGGACAGATCAAGCTTTGGAAAAATATTACAAGGACGCTCAGTCTTAGGGAGCTAATAAGTGACAGAACTCACCGTCTAAGTGACAATTCCAGCCTGATCCCAATAAATTTCTAGGAACAAATTTCTATTTGCAAATGTTTCTCAAAGCCATCATCATTCAGGGAGTAACATTAGCACAAAGCCTCAGCAGTTCCTTTTTACAAGCTGGCAAGGGAACCAGCACTATGTTGTGGAGTTGCTACAGCCATAAGGTTTTTCAGCCATGCTAGACCAAGCAGTGGTCCTGGCCTTGTGTCAGAGAGCAAGCATTGTGGGTATTGCTTGCATCTCTTGCAATGGTTATTTCAATTCATTGTGAGTAAAATGGATTTTCCTGTGTGAAAATGAATTCCACATACAAAATTTCTTTCAGGCTAGACTTTCAGGTCACAAGTTCACATGTGCTTTCAAATAGCTATTGATAAAAACAAGTAGATATCACAAAGTCTGAGTCCTTTAGAAAGCAATCAGTGCTTGGCACCTTTTACTCAAGTACAGATAGGATTTTTGATTATTATTACTTTTTCTAAATGCCATTCTATCCACGATGGCACAATCATTTTCTTTAACTTTTGATTTTATGACAAGCAATCAAGCACAACAAGCATAAGGTAACTTAGCACCTTCCCAGGTCAAGTCAGCAACTCGGCATCAGTTTGGATGAAGCTATGTGGATGTTGATTGTCTTTTTTTGCAATGCCTACATAGTATTTTCATACCACTTCCAGTCATCACTGGAATGATGAGGACAGTGCAGCAGGTGAGGCATTTATGTAATGAAAGCACCAGACACCGGAGAAATTTTAGCTGAATGATTTTCACTTGTACAGAGAATATTGCTTCTATGCAGGTTGGAGGAAGGAATCTATCATGAGTAGAAATGAAGAAAAGTACTGAGATCAGTCAGAAGGAGAGCTAGTCTTTGTGCAGTAATTGCTACCTTACAAAGAAAGAAGAAGAAAATGCTCAATGGTATAAGTGCTTTTAAGTAAAATTCATTGATCATCCAAATTCCAGCACTATGAGGAGTACTTGTCAGTTTGTAATCAGACAGACCTTTTCTTTCCTTGTGTGTTTTAGACAACATCATAGATTTAAGTCACTGGAAGGGATGTAACGGGAAAATAGGCAAGCAGTCTTTGATGCCATTTGGAATGAACATAAACATGTCTTCTGGCATCAATGCAGTGGAGATTTTCATGTCCCCATATGGTCATTCTCCTGGCTGGATCCTGTAGAGCAGATGCACAACACATGGAAAGGAAAGAAAATTACACTTAGATAATAAAATTAAAGCTGGAAAGTAAAGGAGAGAATTTCAGGAATCACGAAGTGAGTACCTCCCAGAATACACTCTTTGGGGTATTTCTGCTTCCAAAAAGAGAAAAGAAAAAAATAAACCCACCAACCCTCCTGTAGTTTATGAAAATGCTTTGCTTTATGAAGAGAGCTCTGCTGCCAAAGTCCTGCTGCTCTGCAGAAATGTATCCATGGAGAGAAGGCTGAGTGCTGCTTATGCTTTTGTTTTTCCCTGACTCAAAATGAATGGAACACAGAATCTGTTTTCCATTCAAAATACATTAAATCTTCATTTAGGGATACTATTGAACGGTCATAAGAAGGACAGCTTCTCAGGGAATATCACTTCTTCACTGCCTTCTGACAACAAGCCTGGATTTGACAAGTGCACTTGATAGCAAAAATAGAGTTTCCAGCTAATAATAAGCTCCAGTAAATACAGCAACTGTGACCTTCTAAAGCTACGTCAGCTGCATATCTCTTCAGCTGTACTCAGACCAGGCAATATTATGACTGTCTGTGCAGCGAACCATGCCTCTTTCAAAAGCATCTGTGGATTTTAAGCGATCCCTAAGCATTTTAGAAATGCAAAGCTAATTAAAATTATGAAAGGATTTCTCTTCACCCTTAATGGTAGATGCTTAACTACTCTTGTTAGCTGCTGAATTCCATCTCAGCCAGAGATATCAATGGGAAGTCTGTGACGCTGTGCAAACTAGCATCCAGTTTCATTAATCAAATTAAGCTTTCTTGGTTACCCTGCTATAAGAACACCTGATGGGACACCTGGAGGGCAAATGCCTGATGGTGGTTTCAAGCACTAGAAGGTGCTAAATAATGGATAAGCTATGGGCCACTGCAGTCTGCAAAAATATCCAAATTGCAATAGCCTGAAAGAGAAAGTTTGCAGCACTACCGATTAATTTTCATTAGGCTTTGCTGTGATGCAAAAGTGGTCCCAGCAAACTAAAAGCTGTTCCTTCTCTCCAAAGTCTCTACAGAAAAATAGAAACTTTAAGGGGTGTGGGAGAGAGGGAAGGATGCTCAATTTAAAGATAAATTATCTTTAAAATTAACACCACTGCCAGCTTCCGAATTCTAGAGACCTGGATTCAAAGTAGGTTGCAAATAAAACAACTCTGGTAATTTCAGTCTGGTCCCTAATGGACAGCTGTGTTGCATGAAATCATATAAATTAATTAGGCAGTGGTGAGGAGACATACAGATCTGGAAAAGAAAGGAGGATCTTCGAGGTCATGACAGTGGTAATCTTGTAGTAATATACATGTTCAGGATGACAACTGCACAAATTCTCCTTGAGAAAACTGCATTAATTCTTTGTGAGACAGTATTCCGCCCACCCCCTCTGCCAGTATGAGTTGCCAAGAGGTAAGCCAACAGTTATGATGTGATACCATTTTGTAGAACTGGGAGAGGAATATACAGCAAGTTATTTGTTACCTGAATTTAGCTCCCCTTTTACCCCTCTTCTGCCATTTTCTCCTTGTTAACAAAGGCAAAACACCTGACAAACTATTGTTGACAATTCTAACCTTACCACTCTTGAACAATAATAGATCAAAAGTAGTGTATAATGCTTTACTTTGAGTTGTTTATTAATATTCAAAATGCATCTGACTGGTCAGCTATGTTCTAACATATCTGTTAGCCTTCTTGGATAGAAAAGTGCAGATGTACTTCTGCTGTGAAGTTACAATCTTAAAAATTGGTTGGTAAACGCCTACATATTTTGCTGGCATTTTTATAGTATCTAAGGTCCTCACACACTCCTTCTTTGTTTGTTTACACAAAGGTGAAGAGAAAGGTCGAAGCCCTTGAGCCATGTCAAACACAAAAATAGGAAGGAATAAGATTTAAATTCACATCTCCTGTAGCCCAAGATTATACCCCAGTCATAAAAACATCTGTTGCAGACAATCATGAAGAGATACTTTCTGAAAATCTTGTGCTAGTAAAACCTGCAGCTCAGAATTTTTATACAGACAAATAATGTAAATACCAATAGCAGAAATAACACAGCTAAGGAGAAAATATCAACACTCACCTTTCAGTCAATTTGTGTTATGCATACAGGACAGCAATAAAGCAATATACTTGTTAAAATACCTGCATTAAACCCTTTCATGAATGGCTCTTAAAGCCTTGCTCTTTTGAGCTCAGTTTGATTTACAACTGAAGGATATTCTAGAGACAAGTAGGATATCCAATGAGAGGCTGAGAATCTTAAATCCAATTTAAACACAAGCCGTGCCAAGTCCAGACATTGTTCAGATTCCATCTAATATTTTTACTTCTTCTAGGGCTACTTCTGAAGTTCTGGGTGGACATGAAGCAGGACAGGCCTACAGTTTAGGCAAAATCTCAACAAGGTATGTTTAGTGAAAACTTTGACTTAAGCCTTCCCTGCTTCAGAACTTGTGTCCAAATTCCTGAAAAGGTCTTTGCTTGGGTTATGTCATTTAGAAAATTATTTGTATTTGGACGTTACTATGATTAAAACCATAAATATAGGTGAGATAGAACTAAATTCTCTTCTGTTTTGCAGTTCAGTCTTTCTATAAGCAGATTCACTTTCTATAGCTTGTACTAACACATGCAGTCTGCTCAATTCCTTACCACAGTCTAATCTGGACTTTTACCTTCTGTGTTACATCCTTTTGACTTTCTTCCTAGAACTCCATCTACAGATAAAAGTGCAAAAAAGATGAGCTGAGGGTGCTGGCAAAATTCCGACGAAAATAATGGCACTTTGAAACTGCAGATTAGAACATCTTTATCAAATTAAAATGTTGCACACATCACTACCTACCTTCGCTAGTAAAAAAGTAACGATCTCCCTTTCCTCTTCCATCTTGTTTTGCATGCACAAATTGCATAGCAGTTTCCTTTAAAACTAACTCTATAAGGATTTAAGGCCGTCCTCTAAGTTTCTATAATACAAAACACTCCCAGTGAAGTGTCTGAATGGGGTTTACAAGGTGCAAATATTCAGACTTCTGGACTATATTTGAATGACAGTACTTGAAATGTTGTATCGTAAGCTTAAAGGAGCCATTTTCTATGCTGCTTAAAAGACTATTTCTGTATTCATGGTTTGCATAGGTCAGAAACAGCCTTTAAAGGAGTTGTACAAAGGAAAGTTCACTCCATTAACACTTATAATAAAATTCTCTTTAATTACTGTTCTGCTCAGAAAGCATGAAACTATTATTCAACAGCCAGGAAATACAGAGACTTCATGACAGCTCAAGCTCCAACTGCCTTGGAAAACATGGACTGGAACCTGGGATCTGGCTGAGAGGACATAATTCAGGAAGAAACATTGCACTGATGGCCACTAATGATCCCAAACGTACTACTATATTAATCAAGAAAAATCTATCCAAGAAAAATCTGTCTATCTGTCTACCTGCATAACACACTAGACCACCTGTGATCATTCAAGGAGTTTCCTATAAGAATATGTAATTTTGGGGAGCTTGCAAGGAAATAAAAAAACAATGCTCGAGCAGCACCCTAAAAGGACAAAGGTATGATAAGCTGCTGATGAGAGTACATGCTTGCTTTTCTATTTGTGCTCTTCCCCTTCTGTTTTTAGCTTACTTCTTGTGGTTTCAGGGAAATATCTTAGACAAATATCCAGCACAAATTACCTGTTAAGCATCATGTCAGAACAATATTTCATACCTTACAGAAAGAGGATTCTTACTACAGTTTCTGATTATTACTCTTTTGCGTAATCTTGCATGAGAAGTCTGACCAATTGTGATAGTGATAGAGGTGAAATATAATAGCTGCACCTTGTCACAAAGCTCTGCTACAGTAATAGTTCCTCAGGGAACTATTTCAGAGTAAACACTCAGGAAAAGTTACTCTGCTTTACTGTGCCTCTTCACTTCCACAAAAAAAAGACTTTTTAAGTTTGAAACTCTCCTCTAGCTTGTGCCCACTGGAGCTGTATGGGATCATAGGATTTCCATGCTCCGTGTCACTGGGAGGGGGAGAGACATCAGAGCGACAAGTTATGCCTGTCATGCAAGCAACTCAAAAAAATTGTTTGGTGGGAGAAGGGGGATGGAAGAAATTACATATTTTAATATAAGTTTTTTTATCTATTAAGTAAAGCAATATATGTTTGTAAAAAGCCCAGAACTTTATATTGGTTCATTCACATTTATTTAAATAAGGTAAGACTTTTCTACATATTTTTTCTTTTAAAACAGTGCAAAAGAAGCTACATGAAGCCCTAGATCCTATAAACAGGCTTTCCTTTTGGGATTTGAGAATGCTATGAAATGCAAATTGAGTTATAGTCACAGAGCAGCAAGATGCACTGAAATATTTTGCATATAACTTCTGGTGGAAATGAGGAAGGTAGGTAAATAATTGCATGCAATCACATGATTTATCAACAACTGTTTTCTGAAAGAAAGATGAGTCAGCTAAGGACTAAATCTGCTTTCATAAATGATCATCATGCTTAAGTACTGTAGCATGTAGTTGCCTATATGTTCTTCCATTTCCACTCCTAAAATGATAAGATTGTGTGCCTCCTTGAATGGGAAGACTTTTGAAAAATTCAGTTCATATTTTTCATAGGGTACTCCACTGCCAGTGCATCAGTGCTGCCTCGGAATGCTGGTGGATGAACCATTCTCAGCCCCAGATAAATGAGGAATATTTTGTCCATTTAAAATCCTAGAAGAGACATCTGCAAAAACCACTGACAACCCTCCAAGTTTGTTTCGGGCTTGGGGTTTTTTGTTGTTGGGGTTTTTCTGGCAGCTGTAATGGAGCTATTAAAAGCTGATTTCAGTTCTTTCCATTCATAAGGATTATGCTTTCAAACAAAAATGGTTAAAATATTTTTCTTAATCTCTATCTTCAGAGAGAATTTTTTGTCCCATCTAAAAGAAGACTGTGCACAAGTCTAAAATCGGTGCACAAAACTGTTAGTAAACATAACTGAGAATTGTTCTATCTCATGACATTTATGTGCTAAACTAAGAACGTGCCACAAAAAGGAAGTTCCACAAAAACTGAGCAGAGGGGATTAATTCTTATCTACTTCAAAGCCTGAGTATCCAGCATTTGCCAGATCCACAAAGCCAAGCTTGTAAACAACAATCTTAATTGCCTCATCCCACTTTTCAAATATATATGAATTACAAGAAAATCTTTAATTCTTTATCTCAACGTCCTCCCACAATATCTTCACTGCCTTCTGTACCAGGAACAATGTGTTCTGACATAAGGGATGAACAGAGATTTCACAGCATGTGAAGGACCCTGCCTGCCTGTGCAGAACTTGAAAGATGTGGGGTAGATGAAGCAGTGGGTTGTGGGAAGACAGCAAATGCCTCACTACTGAGTAAGATGAGTGCTCAAACACTGGGTTCTGCTCTTGCCCCTGCCATAGTCATCATACATAGTGTCATTCTCCCAAAAGATAGGTCTCTTACCTTACCACCTGAGGGTTTCATTTGGAGACACTGTGTAAATAAAGTCAGTGGAACTGCACATGTACAGGATGTACATGCAGGTGTATACAGAGAAGTCAGACCCTATGTGTTTCCATCTGGGTTCCCACTATTGCTCAATACTGACCTTGTTCTCTCTACATTTCAGGCACACAGCTTCCAAGGTGGGATAATATTTGCTCATCCCGTTTGTTAGAATACATTGAAATGTCTAAAAACACACTGAATGCAGAGAAAACTAAGCTTTGGACAACTGGCTTCTGTTTGTCACTGAATTCACCAAAGTCATTGGGCAAGTTCTGTCAGTGTTATGCACCGAATGACTTATGGGTCCTTGAGAAATGAAAGCACAAGGCCCAGTGATTGAAGACTTTAACACAAGCAAATTATAGGGATGCATAAAGATGGATGAGGCAATTTTAATTCCTAAATTTCCTCACTCTTAAAGGTTTGCCTTATAAAGTTAATAATTAATATAACTGAACATTTTAACATGCTTTTTTGGATGCATTAGATATTCTATTCAGTGATATTGCAGCACGACTAATTGATTAACAACTTCTAATATACTTGTAATTATTCTTTTTTTAACTGTGCTGAAAAATATAATAAAACATTATAAAAGAGAGTGTGCTGGTTTTGACTAGAATAGGGTTAATTTCCTTCCTAGTAGCTAGTATAGGGCTATGTTCTGGGTTTGTATTGAAAACAGTGTTGATAACACAGGCGTGTTTTGGTTAATGCTGAGCAGTGCTTACAACAGAGTCAAGGCCTTTTCTGCTTCTCATCCCACCCCACCAGTGAGTAGGCTGGGGATGCACAAGAAGCTGGGAGGGGACACAGCTGGGACAGCTGACCCCAATGACCAAAGGCATATTCTATCCCATATGATGTCATGCTCAGCATATAAAGCTCGGGGCGGGGGGGGGGAGAGGGGAAGGGAAGATGTTTGTTGTGGTAGCATTTGCCTTCCCAAGTAACCATTATGTGTGATGGAGCCCTGCTTTCCTGGAGATGGCTGAGCACCTGCCTGCTGATGGGAAGGGGCGAACAAACGCCTTGTTTTGCTTTGCTTGCGTGTGCAGCTTTTGCTTTACCTATTAAACTGTCCTGATCTCAACCCATGCATTTTCACACTTTTACCTTTCTGATTCTCGCCCCCATCCCACTGAGGGGCACTGAGCAAGCAGCTGTGTGGGACTTAGTTGCCAGCTGACAGAGAGTAATCTAAGTCATAAGTGGTATTAACAAAAGAAGCAGAGGAATAAAAATTATTCAAACTTTATGGCAACTAAAAATGTATTTGGCAAAGAAATTCATTCAACTATGACATCTGTTAGATGCCTTACTAGATGTATGTCTAGTCTAAACCTAAATGTTGGTTCTGAAAGCCCTATTACTTCTGTCTGACTTAGCACAGACTAGATGTGAAGTTTTCCTCCACTTTGTATATTCAAACAAGAGTTTATACTGTGCTCAGAATGGCTCCGAGACACAAAGGGGTTACTGCCTATAGTATACCCTTTGCTTGTCACTGCTGCATTGAGAGAGGTTGAGCTGCAACTTGAGACTGTCTGATTGTTCTCTAATCCATTTCTGCAAAATTATCCAGATTTACAATAAACTAGTAAAAACCACAGACTTGCCAGAGGCAGAGTAGATGCAGTCATATAGCTTGGGGTTAGAACCAGTCTATCTAGATGCCTACTAGACTGAGGTGGAATGAGAACCTTACACAACAGTCAGACTCAGTTGGAAGACAGTAGGTGAGAGCTCCACCTCCAGCGAGGAGATGGTAAAGTTTATTCTCACATCCACTCTAACACACACACACACACACACACAGAGCAACTGATGGACATGTAGCACACCTAGATTTTGACACAGTGGAAGGCAGTTCCAACACAAGAACCAAGATGGTCCTTGGTGAAAGTGCGAGCTTAGACTCAATTATTAGCCTCTCAAATCATGTGCTTATTGTTGAAGAAATTCCAACTTTCTATCTAGACTGAACTTGCCTGAGAAGGAGGATGGGAAGAAAATTAGATTTGATAGAGAGAAACAACATAAAGTGATACATAATGCATAGATGTCAGTAGAAGCTTGGCTAGAGTCGGGGAGGCACCTGCCAAGAATGCAGTATGATGACCGAACCTCCTGTACATTACCTCCATGCAATGAAGTTGCATTGTTGAAACAGCTACCCAGTTGGCAGTAACATTCAGCAAGAGTTCAAATTGAATCCATGCTGTATTTGTTGTGGTATTCTTAGGGAAAAAACCTTTCCATTGGTATTAAAAAAAGGGCCACATCTGAGAAATATATTAGTGACTGAGGCCAAAGGATAATATGAGTCTCTCACTGCTTGGTATGTGTGATACGAGTTTCACTTTCTTGGTCTTGAATGAAATCTCCATGAGGTCTGAAGACTGGTGAAAGAGGAATCTTTTTCTTGAAGAGTAGCCACAGGAAAGATTGCTTACTTATCTTTCCCTCTTGAGTTACAAACTGATTGTCAGATGTTATCTGAGTGTCTATGTGGAATTTCTTTTGGTCTGAAGCACCCCCATTTCATTAAGAAGCTAATATCCATTATGTGCAGTGCTAGTAAAAATTATATTAATTCAAACCACTTTGAAAAGCTTAACTACTGTCACAGTGACAAGATGACATGCACTGATGAAAGTCTAATGCAGGTCAGGTAAGGAATAAGGCTGAATACATCCAGTAAGGTTGCCTAATGGTTTAGCCTCAGAATGCAACCTTATCTCCTGGAAAGAACATACTCCTACAAAAAAACAAAAACAAACAAACAAACACACACAAAAAATAAAACCCAGAGTAGCTGACTGCTGAGAAAAAAAATAACAAAAAACACAGCCAAAAAATTGTGTCCAATGGAACCTACAAGAATGCAAAACTTATGTTGCTCCAAGCTGCATCTCAAAACACTAAGCTAAGATCAATTACAAATAATTTCCACAAATTTGTGAAGTCTCTGCTCAATTTCAGGTGGACATCAGAACATTTCTGGTTTCACAATGAAATCCTTGTACTACTCCACAATTTTAAAATTAAGTCAGAGGACTGGCTTGGCAGTCTGATACTATTGAATTCAGGGTATTGTCTTAACTACCTACTTGGAAATTGAGAAATTTCACTTGTAGCAGTCTTCTTTTTTTTTTTTTTTAATTTGGGCTAATAAAAGGAAATCATAGATAAGGTGGCATGTGTATCTTCCTGACCCTTCCTGGGTCACAGCAGAATTAAGGGCTGTGCAACAAAGCAGAAAGTACATTTTTTCTAAGCTTAAACAGCACACACTCTGACTGGAGTCCTCGTCTGCTTTTCAGAACATAGTCATGAATGCAGGCTAAAATCCTAAGTTTCAATAGAAAACTCTGTATAAAAAAACCAGAAAACAATATGACCAGGGCCCATTGTCTGTCTTCTAAGCAGACAGCCCTCATCTGTTTCCTGCTGGACAGGACCCCAACCTCTAAGTAACGCCAGAGCTTAGCTCCAATCAGTTGTGTCTGATTAACTTAATGCAGGAAGTCATTTCCAGATGGGACCCCAATTTAAATCCAAAAGCTATGCCACTGTTTGGCTCATCACGGCTTCCACATCACATACGGCACACCCTAAGGCATGGCAGCTTCTACCAGGCAATACTTTCCTCATACCTTACCGAGGCAGACAGTGCTGTTATTCAGATTTTACACAGTACAACTGCAAGGCTATAATAAAAACCAAACAAATAACAAAAAAGATATAAAAAAGAAACAAAACTCGTGAAATTCGTACCCCATCTTTCTAAATTTGATGAAAAGTTCACACTTGAGAAGGTTGTCTGAAAGGATTTTTGCTCATTTTGCTTTCTCTGTGTTGTCAGAGATATTTTAAACAGTTAACTGATCTCTAAAGCATACCTTTCAAAACAAACAAACAAGCATCTGATGCACAAGAAACCCTGATTCTGTGAAGTCCACATGTCAGTTGGTTCCTAGTAATTTAGAACACTGTGAGTTTAAATTTATTTTTGCAATGAAGCTGTTTCCAGCTGGCTCACATGCAGACCTCCAGCCCACTGAGTGAACTGTAGCACTCTTCCATCATTCCTGAGCTTCTTCCCAAAACTGTATAAAGAAAAAATGGAAAGCCTTGTAACAGTTTATGCAGCAGAGCAAGTTTCCATCAGGCATTACTAAAATTCTTTCAGAATTATATTAACATTTTTGTTATGAAACAAAAGCACTGAAAATACTGAAATTGATAGGCATGAATATTCATGGAGGAAAAACAATAGAGGCAGTCCAGCTGCTGGAATTATCATTGGGGTGGGGGAATGGGAAAACAAGATCTACATATTAAATCATGTTGCTCAGCATTAGGGACCTAAGGAAGCATTAGCTCACCAAACATAAGCCAGACTGTGACTTGTGTGTTCAAAAGAGGACAGTGGTGTATATTGCTGTTTGAGATATCCAGCTTTCAAAAACCAGTTTTTTCTGCTAGAACACTGAGTTCTAGTTTGCCAGAAAGATTACAGAGGCTATGTTCTTGTTCAGGCTTAGGTGATGGAAGAGCAACTGTGCATGCAAACAGCTTTCACATTCTCACACCCCCAGCTGCTCTCCTAACTGTCTGCACTCCTCAATTACCCCCAATTGTAATACTCAAACTCACATCATGCCATAGAAAATGTAGGCTTCTAAGGCAAAAAGCCAAATAGCAAAACCTCATTTATCTTACCTTCTTTTGAAAACATTCACCAAACTTCACTCTGTACCTGCCTGACTAGTCAGCTGAACTTGATCTCCTCTAGGGAATTTTTAAGAAGAATGACCCATAGTTATTACTATAAATTCACTCCTAGTTCACTAAGTTACACTAAATTCACCTGAGCCACCATTAGAGATAGCAGGTGTTTAATACAGACCAGTCCATGTTGGTTATATTGCAACCAAGGAATATTCAAGAAGGGAATAATGAAAATAGTGTTGGCAAAGAGACACTGTCTAGTGGCTAGTATCACTAACCGTGGGCCATCAGAAATATTAGAGTTATTAACCCTTCTCTACCATAAATAATATCTTTAAGAGCATTGTCATATAGAACCAGTAATGGGTTGTACAGAAAGTAAGAAATATCGGTTTACTAATCCTACTGGTTGAAGAAATTTATGTGACAAGAGAACACAAATGAGCACTGCAGTAAAAGCCTGTTTCCGAGATGGCATTTTGACAAAGAACAGGGGGGCTGTGCAACAAGAAATAATAGTATTTTAAACTTTCATATGAGTACTTCGGAGCTGTACTCCTGCCACATAATTTTGAAAATGCATAGGCCCTCTCTGTAGGGCCCCAATTTTGTAAAAGTTAAGATTACATAGAGGATTCCTAAGAATTACAAGCATTCAACTGGTCTGAGTAGTGTGATTACAACAGTTAAAGTCCGTCTGTCAAATATGAAAACAAGCATCCTTGTGCTTTCTCCTATGCTGTACATTTGCCTTCCAAAAACATCTGAATGGTACCCCATTATAGTCCAACAAATCCCTCCTTAAATTGTATTTTACCACAACAGCTACTAACAACTTGAAAAGATTAGGCTTTCAATGTTCTGACCCAGAGATCCTTTTGTGTTAACTAATACCATCTTGTTTCCATGCATCCTCCATCTGCATGCCTGTTTTATACTTAGACTGTAAGCAGATGTGTCATGCTCCACAACTAGGAATGTCTAGCTGTTACAGTACAAGTAGAAATAGCTTTATTACTATTATAAATGTAATAATAGCCATGCCATATTAGTTTCCCTGCTGAGGCAACCTTAGAAAAAGAATTAATCCCTGTACTTCAGAAACTACACAACACTAACAAGCATAACCTCACAAGAGAAATACGAATCATTCAGAGGTGCACATGGTATATATGAATGCCACATTTTTGCATTTGGACTCCCAATTCATCTGACAGATGTGAGGAAATTCACGAAGTTAGACAAGTCGCAAGTGATTACATATGTGTGGGTGCTGAAAAGCACAAGTTATTTCACCTATTTTGGCAATACAAGTACTGAGCTTTTTTTTCCTTCTGGTCAACTGTTTGTCATGGTATAGCTACAGTTATGCATTATTAGCTATCCCACCTGTCTACTCACATCCATTAAGAAGATTTTACACACCTTATAATAATCAAGAGTAGTGGCAGTTTACACTCTCATATTTAATCCAACCTCTCATGCTTTGAAACCCTTTAGAAACAAATTAAACCTCCCAGCAGGCGTCTGAGGTAACGTGGGTGACATAAGGACATGGAGAACCTTTTAAAAATAAAATACCCTAACAGAAACACTGAAATGTGAGAGATGCTAAAGTCATATGTTAAGTGCACACATATATATATATATATTTATTGTCAACCTTGCATAGTACTCATTACAGCTTTGACAAGAAGCAACACATGAACTGATCCTCCTAGGATTTTACTCCCATATGATCTACTGATACAAATAGACTGACTTCTGCTAACGTTTCCTCTGCGCCAGAACTTGACGCAAACCTCACTGGGTTCCCTAGAAGAATCCCGAGTTTTAGGTAGGGTGCTCATGGACTCTACAATGAAAATTCAAGAAGACTGCATGGGACAGGCTAGATTTCACAGACATCACATGCATCTCTTGGCCCCTCTTCAACTGTCTCAGAGTCAGTCTCTATAAAGTTCACAAGTGTGACACTCATGCTGTGCAAACAAACAGTTTGTTTTCGGTTAATGAGCCTCACCATCAAATACAAAATGCAACTCCATTTCCTAGTTTATTTCTTTTTTTCCCCCCCTCCCTTCCTCCTGCTGTTTGTTACCAGCAAATGTGATCTTCATCATGTAGACTACAAGATCTGTGGCCCAGCTACAGTGTTTATGTGTTCGTAGCACCCAGCACAGTGTGTATTGGATTCTAATTTGGAAATGTCACCCTGAATACTTTTTATAGTGTTTCTTTCTTTGGAATTCACAAGCAGGTAACTCATGGCTTAAAATTAAATAAATAAATTATATGATTAAGCATGAGATATAAATGTAAACAGGCAATGCCTCTGCCTCTGATCTACAGGTGGCCTTTTCCCCTACAGGCTGTCTGCATCTCCTTCGTACTACATTCAGAGTGTCTGAGGATATATTTCAAGTAATTATTTTTAAAGAACTAAGTTTTGCACTTGTAAGGGTACCCAGACCCAATAGCTACCATTTGCTTTACTAAATGCTCCCAGTATTTTGGTTCCAGAGGCACATTAATTCCTACACTTGAAGCAAAGCAGACAATGTTGACAAAAAGTTTATGCTGTGTTTACCTGAAGTATTTCTTTAATTGGTCACTTCTAATTTCTTAGTATATTGTATAGGCTATTGTCTTTCATTTAGAAAGTATGTATGCAGTCCTGTAACAGATTTGTTCTTTCCTCCTGACTCTGTCATTTGTTTCATGAGTAACCACACAAAAGTTACAGATGTATCCAGGCATCCATTTCCCCCCCGCCCCAGTCATAAATTTGGCTAACAGCAGTTTACAAAACCATATGATGCTGTAATTCATTACTGAAGCTGTAAACTGCTTGAGGCAGGGAATGCCATTTCATTTTGCATTTATACCACAGCTAAGGAGGCAGACCTACCAAGCGGATGCCTAGGGAAGCTGTAAGGCACCTCTTTCTCCCAGCCCATTAGCCAGCAGCACTCACTTCCCTGACAAATCCTGTGGACCACTGACAGCCTGCTGAGGCTGGACAGCTTGATACTGAATTGCTTAAGAGCCACAGAAATAGCACCATCAGCATTTCAAAAAAGGATGCTGTGATCTTCCAACAATGGACACCAACTACGAAATAATTGTTTTCTATAAAAAAATGTAAAATCCAGTAATTTTTCATGCTGTGTGAGTCTAACTGATGGGTGATACAAAGCATGAGGGAGGGATCAGTTCTATTTCAACACCCCCCATTTAAAGCAGGAGTGTGCCACTTAGTAAAAGCAACTGCAAGGAAAATGTCTCTCACTGGAGGTCACTATGCTCTCTGAAAGGTGTGGTGGTTGAATCAACGTGATGTACATCCATCCAATACTCAGACAGCATGTCACATTATTTTAAGGAATATGATCAGACTTTCTCAGCCAGTTGGATTTGCTGGTTCAGAAAAAATAAAAACAGGGATGAAATACTTTTAGTGCCTGCTTTTAAATTATAAAGCTACAAGGAGGCTGAATCTTGATTAAGAGACAAGCAGGCGGTTGTACCTTGAATGACTAGTCTTATGCGCAATTTTCTATCATCCTGCTCAGTGAACCAGTAAGGTGAATGCAATCAAAGAAGGTGTCTTGCATGGAGAGTTTACAGCATGGTAATTGTAGGAAATGAATACAAATTAAAGCTTTTAAAAGACAGATCCACTGCAGGTCATTGTAGCCAACACACTGCTAGAGATTTTCTACAAACAGAAATATCCACCACAAGATAAAAAAGTGGGGTCTAAATCTTCCAGGTTTAAAAAAGGGAAAACCAAAACAAACAAAAAACCCACAACAAACCACACACAGAGAGTGTATCAAAATCACTGAGGTTATCTCGATAGTTTTACAATTTGGCCCCAGTTCTAATCTCATTACAAATTTTAACCCAGCTTAACTGATTTCACTTTGCTTTTCCAAATTTACAGCAGTATTTTCAGTCCACATGGACTGCAGCCCCAATGGGTAAACTCTGCCCTCGCTGCTGAGCCACACCAACCCACCTCACCCCATGGAACCCCACAAGTGCACTACAGCTCTGCCTGAGCTTAACCTTTTCAACAGGATCTGTGTACTGCTGTCCCAGTATAACTC
>NW_010330906.1:0-4294 GCF_000700745.2 Antrostomus carolinensis
CTTCCAATCCCCAACATTCTGTGATTCCCTTCTCCACTCTCTGCTTCCACCATCTACCTCCCTGCCCCTCGCCTGCCTCCAGCCCTTCCCTGATAGCACAAAGAAGCCTCAGCATCCCCAACAGTCAACCCTGAAGATCAGCATGGTCATGCCCAACCATTACAAGCCCAGTGCATCTGCTACCTACCCAGAAATAAAGCATGGATCAGCCTCCAAAAAACACCCAGCCCACAGGTCAGGCCCCAGCCCCACGCAGGATGAGGCTCATGAGCTGCACAAAATGTAGAACAAAGTGTTAAGCATCGGAGAAAACCAACAACTAGTGTGCGTTGTCCCACCAGATCTCCTCTCAGAGGTAGAAATAACAGCAAGATTAAGTGACATGGGTGGTAAGGTGCAAAGTCTTCCAATAGATGCCAGAATTCGGGCAGCTCATTATCCAAAAATGCCTGGTTTGGATGTAGGATTGAGTTAACTGCTCAAAACTGATGATCAGCTCTGTGGTGGGAGAGGCAGGGAGAAATGAAGGGTGAAAACAAGGGATGAAGCATCATTTTAGAGTCATTAGGGTTTTGAGATTCTGCAACTGGCTTGTGTTAGGGTTGTGTCTGTATTTGGGTGCCGACAGAAGGGAAAAAATAAAGGCAAAGACTCCTTTCCAGAGGTGCAGAGCAACCAGTAAGTTCCCTCCCATCCTCTGCACTTCCACTGCCTCAGGGGTGCTTGGACACAGCTCAAGGAGGACCAGGCACATTGAATGAGGACCTGAAATTTTATTACCTTCATCTTCTGTCGGAAGCAGAGCCTATTTGCAGATTTACAGCTCCTGTCAACAGGAAGTTCATGTTTACAAGTTTCAAGGAAAAAAAAAAAGCCAGCATTCCTGTCCCATGCGAGAGCTCGGTGGGGACGCTGGCTCACGCGGGAGTTCTCAGATCGGTATGCGAAACAGGAACGAGTCGGAGCCATGTAAAACATCCAGACAAAGAGATAAAGCTATGAAAAAAAATTGAAGGCCAGAAGGAAAACAATAATTCAGCAATTTGGTGGAAAATACAGAGGAAAACAGCATAGCCATATCTGGAAAAATACTTCTTTAACATTTGGGATTCACACTTCAAAGAAACAGAAGAATTTTCAGAGGATGAGGAGCTATATTCAGGCACTAACATGAATTTTTCTCCTCCAGTCCAAATCCCTTGTCATTCCCATTCCACCGTTCCTCCAAGGGTCAGCAGCCAAGCTCAGCCCATAGTCACAGTAAGGGTGGCCCCTTCCCTCCAAACAAGCGCATGAGTGGGACCATAGTGGTGTCTGGTGGTACTGCTGGATCCACCAGGATCCATCCTCCCCCCCAAAAGCTCAATGCCAGGATAAAGCCCTCTCCTCTCTGCAGCCACCAGCAAGGCTGGAGTGATGGTGACACCACAGCCCACAACCAGAATGGGTAGACAGTGGCAGCTCGCTGGAACCCCCAAGCAAGGCCGTGCCAGCTGCAGAGCAGATCTGGGGCAGCAGTGCCATCCCCAAGCTGCATCATCAGAGTGAAGCTCTGAATGCTAAACTTCAAGCTGAGAACATAATTTATTGCCTTCAGCAAGCAGAAGGCCTGGGCAGAAACGGCTCCATCCTGTGAAACCTGGTCTTAAATTCTTCCCTTTACATATAGTTATTAAAAAAAACCAAAACCAAACAAAAACCAGAACCCTCTTTCAGAAATGACACAAAACAAGGAGACATCAGGACAGCCAAAGGTCAATCAGCCAGTGCTCTACCAGGATGCCAAAGAACCTTATTCAAAGCAGTAAATATTTATTTAGGACATGTTGTACAGTTTAATAAATACAATTACAGAGCACCCAGGGTGGTTTCTTATCTCCTGAGCATGCACTGGTCCCAGGGAAAGCCTCTGTCTTGACAAACAGACATTTTCCAACAGAAGCATTATTCAATCAGAAGATTCTTCTGAAACAAACCCATTCAACAGAACACAACAGGTACAGAAAATCAAGTCTCAAAAAAATCCCAGCTAGCTTCTCTCAAGAGAAAGAGCTGAAGAGAACCAGGCTGACAAAGCCCACAACACACCCACCCTTAAAAACTTCCAGGATTTAACAGGTAAACAGGAGGCACATAATTGCTGGTGGCATCAGCTCCCTCCAACACCACCGTGTCTGTATCCAATATTTTCAGCCATAGCTGCCCACAGCACAGATTTAGGGTGACCCACCTCACCCAGAGGTGCACAACTCCACTCACTACCTGGGCATTCGAGGTCTTTCCATGTCAAACCAGCAGCACTAACCACCATATTCCCAATGGAGTCAGAGAGACAGGGAGGAGAGAGTCAGGCAAAGATCCCAACACTTATTTTTCCATGCTAAGTGCTTAGGAGGAAACACACCATTACTGAGGAGCAGCCTGCCCCTGGATCCCAGCATTTTACATCCAGGAAACCATTCTATGATTCTATGATTCTATGATCCCAACACTTATTTTTCCATGCTAAGTGCTTAGGAGGAAACACACCATTACTGAGGAGCAGCCTGCCCCTGGATCCCAGCATTTTACATCCAGGTGACACCATCCCTACCCAAAGGGACAGGAGCCATTAGATCTCTATCATTTCTGCACAGGAGAAAGGGGGACCTGCTCATGTCCTGTGCTCCTCCTGCACAGCCAGCACCCCCTGCCCCCCTCTGCACCCACAAACCTGGGAGGGAACAGGCTGAGGAATACTTGAGATTTTTTTCAATAGGAGCATTTGGTGAGAGCATCAAACCAAAGAAGTCCAAGGTCTTCCACCCCACACACCAGCCATGTGTTCAGACAACTGTCAAGAGCTACAAGTTGTCAAATGTGTATTGAAGTTAATTAACACACACGTAGGGGAAAGAGGAAGCGGTGAAAAATTACCTTCAATCCAAAACTAAACTTGAAACTCGAACAGCTGTCAAAACCTTGATTTTCTACATCATGAGTTATTTAAAAAAAAAAAAATCTCAAGGGAAAGAATAAGAAAGAAATCTTAATTTAAAAACCAGTAATAAAAACCTGGAGTAGGAGATGAAAAAGAGACGTTCATCAGCAAAGCTCCTCCAGGGCGGGGTTGGATTTGATGGCACAGGCAGTTAAAAGGCAGCATTAGGGAAACAGCTGATTTGATTTGGCTGTGTTGCTACTGAGAAATAAATAAATAAATAAATAAACCACCTCAAGCAGACATTTACTTCCTCTACTTTTCATTAATCCCACCCAGAGCCATCGCTGAGGTGAAGCCATGTCGGTGATTCTGCTTTGGGGTACGCTCTGCCCAGGTGAAACAGCAGGTTGTGGGGCTGCTCTTAACTTCTCCCAGCTGTGTTTTGCTGACGGTCCTGAACGTCTCCACCTGTTTCTGCAGATGGAGCAGCTGCAGATCAAGGCAAACACCTGGCCTGCTGCAGCCCTGCCCACCTTACAGGGGGAGATCACAGCCACAGCAGCTCCTGCCCTACTTCAGGCTCTATCAGGATTTGGATTATAAACGCTGTGTTTGTGGTTAATAACCTGGCTGCTTTGAGCCCACAGAACCTGAAAGTGGACCAAAACCACCAGCAGATTTCATACAAACCAACAAACAGCTGCACGCTGAGTTCTGAGCTCAGTGCAACTCATTTACCTACAGTTAATCACCATGGTCAGCTTTCCACTGACCAGCCACCAAAAAAACCCTCTGAAAGTGTGGTAGAGATGAGCGACAGATACACCACGGGTCCTACTCAGGGCTGTAGACCACCATCAAAATGTCCCAATGGTCCCTTACAACCAGTTGCACACCCCACACAACTGCACTGGGCTGCACCAACCCAACCAGGGAGGGCTGCTGGGTTGACAGTTTTGCATCCAGTTCTGGGCTCCTCAGTTCAAGAGGGACAGGGAACTGCTGGGGAGAGTCCAGCAGAGGCCACAGAGATGATGAGGGGCCTGGAGCATCTGCCTTACGAGGAGAGGCTGAGAGAGCTGGGACTGTTCAGCCTGGAGAAGAGCAGCCTGAGAGGGGATCTGATCAGTGTCTATAAATATCTGAAATGTGGGGGCCAAATGGATGGGGCCGGGCTCTTTTTGGTGGTGGCTGGTGACAGGACAAGGGGCAATGGGCACAAACTGGAACACCAGAAGTTCCAGACAAACTTAAGGAAAAACTTCTTTCCTGTGAGGGTGTTGGAGCCCTGGGACAGGCTGCCCAGAGAGGGTGTGGAGTCTCCATCTCTGGAGATGTTCAAACCCACCTGGACACTTTCCTGTGTAACCT
>NW_010330906.1:4310-10023 GCF_000700745.2 Antrostomus carolinensis
GGGGGGTTGGACTGGATGATCTCCTGAGGTCCCTTCCAACCCCACCATTCTGGGATTCTGTGACAGTTGGACTTGATGATCTTGGAGGTCTCTTCCAACCTTAATGATTCTATGACTCATGGCACAAGCACAGCGTGCTGCAGCTTCTCCAGCATCACTGTAACTGAGCTCAGCTACCACGATGTGTTCCTGGCAGCAAGGCTCAGAGGATGCTCTGCTTGGTGCAGGGGAAGGCTGAACACACTCGCTGTTTGCTGTTCATGTTTGACCTGATGTTTCAAGCTATAGTGTGAGTACTTTGAATTTTATTTCTCTGCAGATCTAGAAAAATAAATGACAAATACATATTCTCTTGGGAATGTCATTATGAGCAGAGCAAGAGAGTACTAAGACCGTTTTCTGAGGGATTTTTACAGCAGCCCTTTCAAATAACACCTCTCTTCATGTTAATACTGCAGTCTAAGCAGGCTTCTAGTCCAAGAGTTCATTCTTCCTCTTGGAAACTTCTTACAACTAAACAGCAGTGCAGTACATCTACCTGATGAGTAGTGCTGCTTCAGCATTTTTTTCCATTATTTTCCTGCAAATCTTTGTTCAGTGATGACAATATTTACATTAAGAACACAAGAACATGCAACTCTGCCACTACAAACTGTAGATAGACAGTTCACTTAAAAAAACAACAACAAACAAACCCACTTCCCAATAGGCTACAAACATCTGGACACTACAGCACCAGTAAAAGAAGCTGTCTGTTACTTAGCAGGGATTTTTAGATGACTTGAAGTTAGCTCAGAATTGTAGTGGTATGGAGAAAAAAAAAAATCCATGAGATGTAATGAACTTTTGGAAGAAAGAAGATAATTTGAGGGCAAAAAATAGATCTTGCAAAGATAAAATGACAGGAATTAGTTCAAAAAAGCCTGTGGGGTCAACTTGACTATAGAAGATACTTTTAAAAATGAAAAGGCTTTCCTGCCTCTTTGTTTTGGCATATGGAAAAGCTCAAAGTTTGCCCCCTAAGGTTCAGAACACTGATGACAGAGGCTGTTTTTAGCACCAGGAGTCTCAAAAGTGGAACATTTGAATAACAAGAAGTGCTGGAGGTGCAGCCCACTAAAATTCTTCCACGTGTTCAAGAGTTGAGTTCAATCCAACTGACATTTGTAAAAAGCTCTTCCTGGGTCCCGTTTCCAAAGACCTGCATCCCTGAGTCCTCAGCCTCCCACTTGCCTCAGCCGTTTCACAGGACATCTCTTCAGGCAGGAGAAGTTACTATGAAAATGGAGTGTGGCTGTCTTCTTGACCCAGGCAGAACAGCTAATCCCAGAGGGATAATCCTGCTTTAATGAGGAAACAATAAGACCTTTGATAAAGCATATAAATTTTATAAAAGCCCTACTAAAACATTCCTTAGTCTCTGGGACTGGACAATGGACCTCTAGAATGAATTTAGTGTGCGGCTGTCTGAAGCCACGGGACGTAACAGGAGGCAGGGAGAGCACACTGCTCGCTCTTGTTCGAGAGACACCGTAAAATCTCCGACAGCGCTGGAGGCAAATTTCCCATGCCAGCTGACATCTGCGTGCCACCCTTCAACAAAACGCCTCAGCCCCCGCCTGCCAGAGGAGCTGGAGGACACCACAATCTCCAGTTCATCCAACTCTATCTTTCCAACTCATGGCACACCACCTGCATGCTGGGACTGACCGTGGTACAGCCAAGCTGTCCCCAAGAATGGGGACCAAAACCACCAGCTGATTTCATACAAACCGACAAACAGCCCTGAGACAGCAGGAACGTCAACAAAGCCAACCTGGGCTGCAATTGAGCTGATGACCTCCAAGCTGAACCTTCAAGTCTCTGCAGAACTGTGAGTCAATGCCAGGTCTTGCATTAAAAAGAAACATTTAGGTTTTGAAAACAATTTCTCGTTACAACTTAGGTGTAGAAATCCACTTTATGCTCCCTGTACAAAAATCCTCAGACACGTGTTTCGTGACCTCATGAGACCTTCCTCTGGCACCCGAGAAGAACCCAATGAACTGACATTTCAACACTTTCTTCTGCCCTCAAGTATAAACAGGCAACTGCTGAGAAAAAACAGTGATGGTCTGACCTGACACAACCAGTCGTGTCAGGGGATAATTCCTGTGCTGTATCAGTGACTGGAATTACCAGAGCTTTGCCAACAGCTTAATGAGATGGAAACTCACGTTCCCACTGCCAGAATTTGTTTGTCAGGTTATAAACTATTTGGATGCCCCAAACATTTTGCTTCTGTGTTATAAAACAGGTGTGAAGAGGTGCATATCCATTCACGGAGCCACCGCTCGGAGGAGCACAGCCATTTGGACAGGACTGTTGGCGATGGATTTAAATTCCTGGTGTGTTGCGTGGCCACAGGCAGATCTGTCCCTTGGCTCATCCTCACCCTGGTTGTTCCTGCTTCTCTACAGATTCACCCCATGTTGGAGAAGCAGAGTCAGCAGAGGACCACTGCACGTGCTGCCCTGGTTTCAGCTGGGACAGAGCTAATTTTCTCCTCAGTAGCTAGAACAGCGCTGTGTTTCGGTTCCAGTGTGGGATTTGGTATGAGAAGAATGTTGATAACATACTGATGTTCTCAGTTTTTGCTGGAAGACAAAGGATTTTCCAACCTCCCCATGTCTGCAGGGGGAGGAATAGTCATATGAGCAAACCCAGACTGGCATTTGGCTCTGCCAAGGGGATATTGCATATCGTGTAACGTCATGTGCAGTATATTGGTGAGGAGCTCTTGGGCTCTCAGCTCTTCTGGGATTGCGGTTTCAGGATTGTCACTCCTCCAGCATCATTATCTGGGTACAGGATGGGCTTGGTTGGTGGGTGGTGAGCAATTGTACTGTGCATCACTCATTTGTATATTCTATTATCACTAATATTATCATTATTTTATTATTACTATTATTATTATTATACATTTAATTTTATTTCAATTATTAAATTGTTCTTAGCTCAACCTATGAGTCTCCCTACCCTTACCCCTCTAATTCTGTCCCCTATTCCCTGGGTGGGGAGAGTGAGCGAGCCACTGTTTGGTGTTTGGCTACTAGCCAAATGAAACCACCACACGTGGTCACCTAAACAAGCCCAGACATGCCACCACTTCTTGTCCCATCTGGGGGTTTTTTTTTGTTTGTTTGCTTTCTTTGGGGAGAACCAGCATTGCCCTGGCCTTCAGACTGGGAGGACCAGCAATGGCTGTGGAAATCCTGCACAAAGGAGTGCAAAAAGCAACTTGCTGCAAGATTCTGCTGAGGGAGGTTTTGTGCAGGGCAGAGCTGGGGTGGTTGGTACGTCTGGGGAGGCACCGGTGCCGCTGCAGCCCCTCAGCACAGCGTGGGGACGTGCCCCTCCGGCGGCTGTTCCTTACAGGGCTCACTCACAGGTCACTGAGCATAGGAAATATTCTGGAAATAACATCAGGCTTTCACCGAGTGGGGCTCTCAGAGCTTGGATGGTGGCTGTGTCACATCTGCTCATAGTCCACCTGAAGCAGGACCAGCTCCGTGCGGTGCTGTCAGGTTCTCCAGGGCTTCCTGGGCCACCGTGCACCACCACGAGCACCAGTGGGACAGTAAGAGTGCAGTGGTGGTGGGAACTGAGGCCACCCTTACTGACACCTGCAAAAGGGAAAGCAGAGATCCTGCCAACTGAACTATCCTGCAGGGTATCTGTGAGACCAAAGGCAAGAATTTCTGTGCAGACCAGCTCCTGGTCTCTGATGGTTTGCTCAACAGTCCATACACCATCAGAAAAGTCATCAGCACTGACAGAGGATCAAGGTGATGTGGTAAAAAATGTTCAGGAGTAGTAACTGAGTCTACAAATGTTATTTCTGCAAGCAGATTTTACCATAAAAATCTCATACCTTTCATTCCATTAACTTTACATCAAATTAAACTTTCTTAATTAGAGGTACAAGGCTCGAGGGAACCTGCTGTAATTATTAAATGAGAAATAAAACCTGAAGAACACAGAAGCTGCAGTGACTGAAGACTTAACATTTAAATAAAACTGGTAGCAGGCAAATCAAGAAACACCTAAAAATTACCTGCCCAAGAGTTGGTGTGTTTTCATAGTTGTTTACCCATTCACATGCACAAAGAGGTTTGATTTTTCCTCTTGCTAAAATCAATACTACACAGGGGGAAAAAAAAACCACGTTTGTTCAATGAGACAAGTATATTCAAGAAGAAAAAGGATGGACGAGTGCCTGTGAACAGTTTTTGAGAACCACAGTGCAAAGCCAAGCAGGTCCTGTTAGATATGGATGGCATAATGCTAAAATTAAAGCAGGCACAGGTCGCCTCTGCTGCTCCTCTTGCAACGTTCTCAACTGTAAGCTTTCCAAAAGAGGGGCATCTGCTGCTGTCCAAGATTCTTCCTAAGAAGATTCCCTCAAATTAACTTCTAGATGCTCAGAGTACCTAGATACAGAGGGCAGAACATACTTTCACAGAAAAAAAAATCATCCTTGGGGTGGTGGGGGAAAAGGCACCAACCAGTGTATTCTGAAATGTGGAGACTCGGGTGGACTCAGGGCAGTAATCTGGAGTCAGGTGTTTTTAGCCAAGGAGTAAATGAACAGCAGTGAACAAATGCAGGTGATCACCAAACCTTCCGTTTTGTGTGACGCTGATTTGCAGTCCCTGGTACCTCATAGTCAGATTTCTAAGCTCCATGAACAGGCACTGCCTGTGTCTGTAAATTCTCACCTCTCCTTTCTGTGAGGGCTGGAGAAATGGATGCACAGATGACGGCAGAGACGGAATCAGAGAAACACAGAATTGCCTGGATTGGAAAAGCCCTTTAAGCTCATCGAGTCCAACCATGAACCCAACACTGACAAGTCCCCTATGACTAACCCATGTCCCTCAGCACTATGTCTACACGACTCTTCAGTCCCTCCAGGGATGGGGACTCCACCACTGCCCTGGGCAACCCCTTCCAGTGCCTCAGAACCCTTTCAGCAAAGAAATTCTTCCTCACATCCAATCTCAACTGCCCTGGCCACAACTGGAGCCCATTTCCTCTTGTCCTGTCCCTTGGTCCTTGGTTGAACAGACCCACCCCCACCTCTCTCCACCCTCCTCCAAGGGACTTGGACAGAGCCACAAGGTCTCCCCTCAGCCTCCTTTTCTCCAGGCTCAACAACCCCAGTTCCCTCAGCTGGGAACTCAGCACACTTGTGCTCCAGACCCTTCCCCAGCTCCGTTGCCCTTCTCTGGACACACTCCAGCACCTCCATGTCCTTCTTGGAGTGAGGGGCCCAAAACTGAACCCAGCACTCGAGCTGTGGCCTCACCAGTGCCCAGGACAGCGATAAGAGAACTTCCCTGGCCCTACTGGCCACACTATTCCTTGCACAGAAGACCAGGTTAAGGATCTGTTCTTGCCTCCATGCTTCTACATCCCTCAGCCCTGAGCCATTTCAGCTCTGCAAAGGTGCCGGGGATGCTCTCCCAGATCTGCTAAACTAGTTTGCTTCATGGTTGCCACAAATTTGCCATATTTTTTTCTGGAAACCATCCTAAGATCACTGCCTTTTCTCTCCAACTCTAAGCAGATTTCCTGGCAAAAAAAAAAAATTGGTCCTGGGAAGCAGGAGGCTCTGCAATGAGGATATCAAGTTTAATACAACGTCCATCTATGGAGAGGGAGGAGAAGG
>NW_010330906.1:10104-18204 GCF_000700745.2 Antrostomus carolinensis
GAAAGCTGGAAACCTGGATGCATCAGCTTGTACACACACCCAACCGTGGCACAAGCCCTCATACACACTCAAGTACGTGCCCAGGCTCAAACAGGAGGCATGTGTTTCCTCTACTCCGCTCTTGTAAGGCCCCACCTGGAATACTGCGTCCAGTTCTGGAGCGCCCAACACAAGAGAGACCTGGAGCAGCTAGAACAAGTCCAGAGGAGGCCACGAGGATGATCCGAGGGCTGGAGCAGCTCTGCTGTGAGGACAGGCTGAGAGAGTTGGGGCTGTTCAGCCTGGAGAAGAGAAGGCTCCGGGGAGATCTTATAGCGGCCTCCCAGTACCTGAAGGGGCTACAAGAAAGCTGGGGAAGGACTTTTTATAAGGGCAGTTAGTGACAGAACAAGGGGAAATGGGTTTAAACTGAAAGAGGGGAGGTTTAGATTAGATATTAGGAAGAAGTTCTTCACTGTGAGGGTGGTGAGACACTGGAACAGGTTGCCCAGAGAAGCTGTGGCTGCTCCTCCTTGGAAGTGTTCTCGGCCAGGTTGGATGAGGCTTTGAGCAACCTGGTCTAGTGGAAGGTGTCCCTGCTGCTGGCAGGGGGGTTGGGACTGGATGAGCTTTAAGGCCCCTTCCAAACCAAACCATTCTGTGATTCTGTGATTCTATGTTCATGCTGACACAAGTGATCTCCCGCTAGGCTTGAAGGTTTTTCCATGCTTTCTGATCTGCAATGGCTTAGGAGTGGGAATACATCTCTGAAAGAACGTTCCTGAACACAGCAGAGTTTCTCAGCACAACGGAAAGTACGTCGTGTATCGTTACTCACCACGGGAAGGTGATCCATCAGCATCTGTAGTGTGAAGAGGGAAGCAAACAGCAGAAGGAAAGCAAAGCGCTAGAAAGAATTTCTGGCCAGAAATTGCTGCTTTAAATCTCAGTGTGAACATGGGCTATGTGCTGCAGAACGCCACGCTCCCATCGCGACAGCAAAATGGGCACAAGGCTTCCATCCAACCCGGATTTAATGGCACAGAAGACAGAGCCGCTCTTTGAGAAAAATCCCAATTGTTGCTTTCTATTTTGTCTGGCGATGAAGCACAGTATTCCTCCTTCCTTCCTGCCAAAAGTGGTGGAAGTACCATGTACTTTAAAGTAATTAGAGTAGCTCATCCCAGAAATGGCTGCATTTCAAACTAGGCAGGAGATAAAAAAGTGGGGAGTGGCTCTCTGATGAATGTTTAACCTGCCTTCAGACCTCGGGATGAAAAGATGCTCTCCAAAAGAAACCATGGCTGTTTGCTTCCAATACCTGTCCAATTTGTCTCCCTCTGCTCTACCTAATCCTGCTCACACCTTGGTGTTACATCTGACACATCCAGGGCAGCGTGGCCCCAGCACGGCAGGAGCTGCCTTCCTACAAAGATGCTTGGCTTGATCCAGCCTTTTTTTTTTTTCATTGTTGCATGGTTGTGTCTCTGACTCCTCAGAAACTGGCCAACATTTGGCCACGCCAACCCTGCACCTCCCTAAACACACAGCCTGGGTTTTGCAGCATGCCTGGAAGTGTTCACTCTTCTGATTATCGGTAGGAGAGCCACAATTATACAAATAAAACTATTACTATATTGGGCCTTAGATCATAAATAGAACTTAATGGATTTTATTACATCCCAGGAAGCAAGAGCTACAGAAGGAAAAGTATTGCTCAGAGTGTATCGCTACTACCTATCAATTTCTCCTAAACACTCAGCACTTAAGAAATACCCAAAGAAACACACTGGTACCCCAGCATAACTATTGCAAATTCCCCTCTGAGCTCTTCCCTTTTAGCCAACTCACACGGTACGTTTTAGCAGCTGAAAATTAAAGGGTCACAATATTGAGCCTTCAGGTATCAAGTTCACAATGGAAATAGCAGCTGACACAGAATGGGTGCTGCTGAGCACGGCGGTAATAATTCTGTTGCCTCGGAGCTGGAAGCAGCTCCCTAACACAAAGTTTGTTATTTAACTCAGCGAGAAATGAAAGAAAATGCCACAGCCATGGATTTACTCCTTACACAGCCTCTTTCAAATCATACTCCAAAACTGGAGCCACGCTAGTGGTGAGAGTCTTTAACCCAGCCTGCAGCATCCTTTTTAATCCGAATAATTCCCTCTCAAGTGATGGAGATGGCCTAAGCATGGGCTGCTTATCCTTCAAGCTCTTCTGCTGGAGCCCAACTTCCAGAAAACTTCATGGAAGCTAAACACACCGAGATGCCTAAACTTCATGGATGCTAAACACAACAGCAAGCAACCACAAATCCAGGATGTCTGACAGACGCCGGCCCAAGCGACCTCACGGAGAAGGGCAGGAACAAGGAGGACTTCTGCGGGGCCACGGGAAGCCAGCCAGATACGCCTGCTTCCCGTTTGCTCCTCCTCACATCATCCAGGAAAAGCCATCTTGCCACCCCCGGGGACTCCCCACCTGGCCCTGCTCTGTGGTGACAGCCCGAGCCTGCTGTTATCTCCCCAACAGATGCATTTATTCTCTTGAGATCCTCCTACGTCTTATCTGGCTGACAGCTTCCAAACGTCGATCGCCAAGTCCAGCTAAAAAACCACTTGAAGCTCTTTTAGGCAACTATTCCTGGAAGGGTTTGGGTGGCAGAGTGAGGAAAGCAGAAGAGCAGCCCTGCAGCAGGGTCCTGCCCCTCGCCATCCTGCTGGGATGGGTATGGAGAGCATCTCCTGCACCCCACTCCAGTGCTGCTGTGAACAGGACCTGGCACCAGAACGGATGTACAGTTTACAAAGATCTCTTGCTTCAAGCAAATTTGCCTCTCAACACATGGCCAAACTCTCACGCAATAAATTAACTATTTGGCAGCCACTGAACTAACGCTGGAGCCAAACCAATTAGGGTTTAATGTGATCCCAATTTCCTATTTCTGAGACGGGGGTCGGGGAGGAGGGGAGAGAAGGGGGAAGAGGAGGGAGGGAGAGTGAAGTAAATCCCCTCCTGGTTTATAAATCCTTGCCAATCATCCCAGATAAACCTGTCACCCCCAGCTCTCAGTCTGTATTTGCACTCGCGTGCTCCAAGGGACGCTATGGGAAAAGGCGCATTGGATGCAGCCAGCCTGACTCCTGACATGTGTTTTCCATACTTGGGAAATTCAATCATTTAAAAAATATTTACCAAGCTTTGTCTTTAATTAGAAAAACATGACGACGGATAAGGCGAGTTATTGTTTCTAAGCTAGAAATGTCAGAGATCCTAATGATGTCAGAAGATAAACCCCGTTACCGACCCACATACAACCCAAATGTTTAGAAGGGTTTTTTTTTCATCTCTCCTCAAAGTTCAGCACTTTACAATCACAATTCATCAGTGGCTTCTTGGCCCTCACCAAACCTAATCAGGGAGGAGGAGGAGGAGGGAAGACTCTTGCCTGCAAATCTTGTGTTTTAATGCAAAAGAGCTCGCACAGCAGGGGAGGAACATGGGAGCCATTTGACTTCTTTGTGTTTTAACATCCTGACTTCAGTACCTCCCCTGCACATGCAATTACCTGCCATCACCTAAGATAAGCAAATTAATCTCATCCCCACCTGGAAATGCCCCAGGCTGAGATATCTCCATCCTTTAAAAAAGTGTTAAATTAAGTTTCTGCTTAACTAAGACACACCAAAACGTTTGCTTCTAAGAATACCAGCCACAAAATATTGTATCCCACAATACTTACATCAGAAAAGCAAGCTGACTGTGCTCCAAGCAGACAACCAGGAGGGTCTGCCCGCCCAGGACCAGTGTGACCATACACTACAGCCCTTCTTCCACCTCCCTTTGTTCAAGCACCTCCAACCAGCTGCAAAGAGACTCCACAGGCAGGATGCACAACAACTTCGAAGTAGAGAGCAAATATTTCTTGGCTAACAGACATAAAAGATAGCACGGATGTAAGGAGTTATTAGGTTCAGCTCCCCAGCTGCTGTCTGCCTCCAGCCCAGTCACACCAGTGCCAGCCACTGCTTGACCCAACCATCCCTCACCAGTCCCTGGCCAGACCAGACCACTCCCACACACACCAACCATTTACAGCCTCTTTGTTCTATTTCCTTTAGGATTTTACACCTCCTTCTCCTCCTCCTGTTGCATCCTGTCAGAAATGGTGTGACAAAATGCATACCAAAGCCAGGCGAAGAGTCCCAGGTGATAAATGTGGAGGAACTTGCTGCTACAGCAACTAGGTGCACTATTAAGAAGTGACAGACCAACTCCCAAGAGATCACGAGGATTAAAAAAATGCGGATATATTTAGTTCAGGGAGAAGCTGGTATTGATGTTAACAAACTGGTGTGTCTATCAAGTCTGCTCAGAGAAAAGCTGCAGGTATTCACTAAGTATTTGCCTGATTATTTTATGACATCCACAGAACAAAGGGCTAATACTACACTTTCCATTCAAAACCACACCTGTCATGAGAGAATTTTGTAATATTTCTAAAAGCTTCAAAATGTCACTTATGGACCCAAAGTCAAGACTAGAGCACGCCATTTATCTTCTGAAAATATCCTTGCAACCCAAGGTTGAGGGCTATTATCAACTACTATCTTAAATACCAACATAAATCTACACTGGAGAAAATCCCTGCCAGAATAGTGTGATCCTTTAAATTATACCAAGACTGCACAGCACATCTTCAAGGAAAACCTATGGGCAGATTTTGACCTCCAAGTCCAATCACCAGATAAGTTACTACCTGTAGAAGTTAGTGCTTCTCTCTCTAGAAGAACAGGAAATGAGGTAAAGCATGTTTTAGCTGAGCTCTAATGTCAGGGTTGATGAACCTGGAGTGCACAAATAAGCTAAAAACATGTCCAGTGACACCTTCACAGCTGAATCAAACGTGGGTGTGCACACACCTGGGGTGTGGCAGGGAGGGATGGGAAGGTGACAGTGACACAGGAGAAATTTTCTGCCCCAGACACTGGCTGGACAAGTACCCTCAGGAAGGTGCTTTCAGGCTGGAAGAGTTCCAGGTCAACTGCCTGTTTGGGTGGAAGCACTGCCTCTGGGGCTCTCTGCACCAGAGAGGGAGAGACAGATTAACTTCTCACCTTCATGAGTTTTAGATCCACCTCCTTCTTCTGAAGTCAAAGAGTTTACCTCTGATTCTTGCCAGCAAAAGGGAAATCCGAGCAGTCCTCACCTCTCAAGTGGTTTACAGCAACATCTCGAGGTAACTGCGAAGCCTTGGCAGCTCAGGCCTATGGAAACCATACTCAGCTCACTATTCCACCCCAGCCCTGCTTTGAAGAGAGACAACTACATGAGCTCTACCTTCAGTACATGCTCTTTTTTGTCCTCAGAGAAGCTGCAAATCAAAAATCTCTTTTTCTTTTCTCTAACTGCTTTTTAAGTCAGTTTATTTCACTTTCCTGATCACTGGTACAAGGGAAGAGTAACGCCCTAAGCCTTTTATTTTATACCATATGAAAATCAAGGCTAAGTCCCAGAAAGATCCATTTTAATTTCTGCCCATTGGATATATCCAGGTAAGAAAGGCATGTTCATGAGAGTCAGTATGTGCCTTAAACTAATATGAAACATCTCAAAGTTTCAAAGCAGTCCCAAATTTCTCCTTTCTTTCCAGATCATTAGTCTCACACTGAGCACCAAACCACATCTCTGTGACACACACCCAAAGAAATCAAGCACAACCTCCTGACATTGCCAGTAACTGTATTTATAATACAGCAGAAATCACTGGGCTGATAACCAAGGCAATGATATAATTTGTGCTTATAAAAATTATGAGCTGATTATTCACTTTCTTGAGCCCAAAGATAAAATCCAACAACGTTGGGCAGATGCTAGACCCAAGAACTAAGTGATGTCTTGTGCCAGCATTCAGCCTGTTCAATAAGTGGCACCAACAGGACATCATTTCCTGCACTGCCTATAAAGCTGACGAAGGCTGTAACACGTGTTTATGTGCTTATCCTTCTCAAACAGCTGTATGGCTCACTGGGGTTATCGTTAGCACTTCACCAATGGATGCTGAGCCACAGGAGGATTAAAGCTGCATGAGAAATTGTGCTTTCGCTGCCACTGAGTCACCTGAAGCATCCCAGGTGCTTGTCACCCTCTCCTGCTACAGCCTTGCTGTTCCTGCTGGCACCAGGGCAGTGCAATCACTTCCTGACTCAGTTCTGTCAAGGGGGCCCAGATGAAAAGCCCTTCTCTGAGACACGGCTTAACATTGCAAAACTGAGCATACATGCATAAGTTCCTGCCACCATCCAGAAAAGCATTCAGACAACTTGCCCAAGGTTGCAGAAAGTGCCACAGCCAAGATGGGAGTTGGTTTGGTTTCACATATCCACCCGAAGCTGTGGCTTCAGGCACAAGATCACTGCCTCCCTTAACTTCAGTTATTTTTACAGAATCATAGAATGGTTTGGGTTGGAAGGGACCTTAAAGCTCATCCAGTTCCAACCCCCCTGCCAGCAGCAGGGACACCTTTCCCTAGACCAGGTTGCTCAAAGCCTCATCCAGCCTGGCCTTCAACACTGCCAGGGAGGAGCAGCCACAACTTCCTTGGGCAACCTGTTCCAGTGTCTAAACAGGATTAAGCAGGATGTAAAAGGCCTGTCTCTTCTCCCAGTGCTCAGTCTGAGAGAAAGCAGGGAATCTGACCAGTGTCTGCATACGCTGTCAGGCTGCACCATGAGCAGACACACTGGGTGGGATTTGTTTCATCCAACTCCTTGTTGCCAAAGCCTAAGCCAGTTATTCTGGACTCCTCTTGCAGTCAATGAAAAAGCCCAGGCACCTTCAGCGTGTAATTTGTCTCATGTGGAAAGGTGTCCAAGACTGGTGAGATGAATCACCCTTGGAAGCGCCTGCTCCTCCACTGCGACTGCACAGGGAGCGTGAAGAAAGGCAATCAGGCACAGAGGGCTGACTTTTGGACAGTGAGGTTAAAGCAGATGATCTCACCCGAGCTCCTTCTGTGAAGCCTTTTCTTCAAGGTGGACAAAACAAAGAGCCCTCCCTGGCAGCAAGGTTAGGAGCTTGTCAGTGAGGTACCAGAGTTCTGCAAACCCAGGTGGATGTGAAGACGGTATGTTCACTGCTGTGCCCTCCTCCTGCCACAGCCACCTGGGCCACCAGCTGTTTCAAGTCCACATGCTTTGACAGCCAGTATTTGTAACTGCCTTAAGGGATAACAACCTCACTCCAAACATCTCCACACATTTTGCGCTAAGCAGCGTGATAAAGTATTCACCCACTCTGCAATTTCCATCACTTGGTAATTCCTTCTCTGTATGGGGAATGCAGCTCTAAGGATGGTTTCCATATCAGCATCTATCTTTACATTGCTTCCCTATGAGCAATCACATTTCATTTTAAAATTCCTTCATTTCCTCTGAGCTTTGGAATGCACTTTTAACTGCTTTTCTCCATTCACTGAACTACAACTTATCGAGGCCATGATCCAGCCCATGGGTAAATGACCCATCCAGGCTGTCAGCCTGGACATCCCTTACCCAAGGACATCAAGTCTAGCACCTCGCTCCTCAGCTCGGGACGGCTCACAGTTCATTCCCGACTGTAGATAAACAAATGCTGGGCATGCAAGCACAGATGAGAAAAAATATAAGGAGGTTGATATGGTGAGAGGCACAGGCTAACTAACCATCTACCCTGCTCCTTGGCAAGAGCAAAGTGCTTCCCTGCTCTCCTGCCTACCTCATTGCTTCCAGAGAGAGCGCGACTCTTCTGGAAACAAACCTCCTGTTTTGAGAAATTAACGAGAATGGAGCTCAAGTTAATCACCTTCCCAGGTAGCAGAGGATGCTGCAACAGATGGACTTCATGTACACACACATGCACCCGGCTGCTGCCCATCTGAGCGCCCGTTACGGGTCTGCCCGGTGCCAAACCCCACCGGGCTGCTCCTGCCCATGCGACAGGGTGATGCGGGGGCTGCGGGTGCCAGCCCTGCCACTGCCCAACCTGCCCTGCCCGGCGCTGGATCGCAAAACTGGGAATAAATAAAACATAAACCCGGGGTGGGGGCAGCTGCCAGGCTGGTTTTGCAGCTGGGGGTCC